>NC_052046.1:27211223-27401800 GCF_015832195.1 Motacilla alba alba
AGGAATTTTGGATTTGCTGTACCTTATGGTAATTAAAAAAAAAAAAAAAAGAAAATCTGATCCTAAAAATCTACTTTTGAATATAATACAGATCCTAAAGCCACATTAAACATTAACAAAAGCTATTTATCAAAATAAGAATGCTAATTAAAAAAAATCACTGAGTCAGCCACATTTGACTAGTTGACAGCCAAAATAAAGTGAAAGACATCAACATTTTTCTCTTCAAAAATTAGGAACAAAAGAATGGAATCAGCATTCAGTAGATGTGATGGTAAAATCTGCAGAAAAACATATTTTGAAGTATACGGAAAGAAAAGATCATTACACTTACTTATAATGAAATCCATATGGTTTCCACAGGGACTTGTTTGAATTCAGGTATAATTTTTAGACAAAGCAAGACTAATTTGAAATCTGTGAGCAGTGAATTTACTTTGTCCTTTTCTAAAGCAGCAGTAGCAACATTTTTTTTCTTATCTTATTAGAAATCTAAGATAATATCTCCAAACTCAGCTCATGCTGTGTGAACTTACTGGGGCTTTATCTTTAAAATTTACCCTTTTCATTGCTGTCTTTCCTCCTTAGTGTGACTTGCTGAGTATCTTGCTCTATAAAACAGGTTTTAGAGCTGGAAATGGACTGTAGCATGGAAGTTAGTCCTGAAGCCCTCACTCAGCGAAATACAGGTTTTGTGCAAGTGGCTTTGTCCATGAGTCTAGAAGTCTTTGGAACAAAGGTGGTGCAGCAGCTCCAGCTCTGGCTCAGTTGGCACATCCTGGTTGCAGCAGCTCTTCCGATTCACAGTCTACTCATAGTAAGTGTAGCCCCAGCCAAGCCTGCAAAATCACGTTCTGTTCTTGGTTACAAGGATGTAGCTCTGGAGAGATGCTGGCCTGTATTATTCATTCATGGCTCATACCAGTGTCAATGTCTTTGGATATGAAATTAACATTCATTCAAGCAACTTCCCACTCATATAATATTACTGTCCCTACTGAATTGATGGGAAGATATGACTAAGAGAAGACTTCAGAACTTTGTAAATATTCAGTTAGAATATAATTTGCTACCAAACTGAAACTTATTTGAGGCTGAAGTAGAAGCAACTGTGCTGAATTTATTGGAACAGCATCTTGTTTCAAACTGCCTCATAGCTTTATTGAAAGCTCTGCATTCTTCAGAGAGGAATTTGGAATAATAAATATTTCAGCCAGGCTGTGTAAAAAGTGTTAGTGGGTATTTCCTTTCACCCTAGCATGAGTTTAGGAGAATCAGCTTTTATTCTCATATATACTTGATGCAAGACAGCTAAGAAATGTGCGGAATTTTTTTCCAGTTTTTGCTTTCCATATCTGAAAATAAGAAGTGATAGCAGTGTTCCTGTACTCTCAGTAGATAAATAGTCCACCTTAACTGTATTCTGAAATTTACATATGTGTCAATTCATTATTTAGGCATAATTTAAAAAAATTAAAAATTCATCTTTATTAAAAAGTTATGGGGTTTGACAGAATGTCCTAGGGTGAAGCCAAGGACAGATAACATTCTAGCAAATTGGCTGTTAACTTCATTAATGACTGATTTCCTCAAGATTGCTATTAGAAAGTAAATTCAGTGGTTTAGAACAGAAATTACATCATTTCAGTTGCTCTGCCCTCCTTTAAATAAGCTGTAGCATAATTTGAGGCATATTTGGAAGAACAGCTATTTTTAATTTAGACTTTCAGTCTTTATCTTTAGTCTAACTACCTTGGACTATGGATTTTCAGCAAAAATCCTAAACTAGTAAATTGGCAGCATTATTAAATCCTAAACTAGTACATTCAGCTAAAAATCTAAACATTAAAATTAGGCAGAGAAGGCACGAAGATCTGAAATGACCTATACTCCAGCTTCAATATGGGTAGAACTGATGGCAATTAAAATTCATCTCCAACCTACCCAGGAGTATTTTCCGTGCATCTCTCAGAAACTTTTCTCTCCATGCTTTTCTTTTACCACTATTACAAAAGAAAAATGCAGTCAAATAGAAACTAGTATAAACTCCATGCTAACAATTCATACAGTTTCAGTATTGCTCTATTTTACTGAAGCGATGCAAAGGACTGTACTACCAGCACAATGCTTAAGAAGCAGCAGTAGGTTTTGAATAAAGAGCTCTGCATTCCACTGGCAGCTGAGGAGATCAAACAGAAAATATGCCAGCAGTATGGACCAATGCATTATCACCCCCTCCCTCTTGCTGCATAACTGTGCTTCATAATGTGCCATAACATTGGCAAGCACAGCTCAGAGCCTTTTAAGAACACAAGGAAGCTCATGAATAATGGTTGAATCAGGAAAGTGATAATTAAATGAGACAACTGAATGCCAGTGGAGTCCCCAGTGGAAAACACTGTTCAGTGAAGATCATCTTCATTTTCCTGGGTTTAGTGGTACAACACTAAAGATATTTTTCAAACCAACATTTTAATGAAAATATTGAAGTTCCCAAAAAGATATGAGGTATTTTCTCATATGTAAGCTCTATTTTAAAATGGAACATATATGATGTGCTTCTAAGAGAAAAAAAACAAAACAAAACCAAAAACAAAACCAAAAAAACATAAAACTTTCATCCTTGATTCACTGAGATAAAATATTTTGCTGGTTTACCTAATTAGTTGACACCATTAAATTTTTATTATAAAATATGGCTACCAATAATGGGTAAACTGTAAGCATCTTGGCTTAAATGTTTGCTTCATGTTTCTCCTTGTACTGGAGGTATAGTTAGTTTTGTTCCACCTCCAGCTTCACCTACTTTGTGATCATAGAGCAAACATGGTTCACTGCTATTTATCAGTGGCCAGTCTCAAATTTTTATACAAGAAGCATCTCTACTGTCTCCCTGTCATGTCACCAGGCCATGCTCCTCCTAAAGCTGTGCTGCAAGGAGAGGCTGCCATGCTCTTGTGCATTAATCAACGCACAGTGGGTCTGAAGGCCAGGAGCTGCAAGCTGTACACCCAGATCCTTTTCAGTTTTGTACTCTCCAATTAAGTGCTCTCCCACAGAACACACCTTGGAACAAAAATGAGAAATGAGTCTTGTTATGGAACAAAAAATTGCTTTTTGTAAAAGCACTAAAAGTCAAAGAGATTAAATGACTTGACATTCATGTGGACATGATGGCAAAATCTGACTGGCACACAACAGTTTTTGTGACTTGTGGTGTGTGTAATATACATTCATTCATCCATTTTTATTTGAAATAAAGTCATAAAGTCTTGTTCCTTTATCACCTGACTTGTCATTCTTAAAAAAAAAAAAAAGCCAAAACTGACTAACAATGGATCTCAAGGCTGCATTTCAAACAAATTCAGAGTTTTCTTTTTAAATTGGCAGTTTTTATATATCTTCTTGAAAGGATATTTTGAGCATCTGAACTGCCTGAATTAAAAGAGCTAGAAAAATTATTTGGGGTGTGTTTTTTTAAAATACCATATAGACTATTAGCATTTATCGTATTTATGTGATTTTTTTCAGTAAAATTTCAGTTTCAATCTTTGCTATGCTAGTAAATGCAATGGAAGTTCGAAGAATCCTTATACTGCAAAGGGTGAAAGCTCAAAAGCTTTATCACATCTAAATCAAGGTGGTGTAAAAGCAGTGAAGATTATTTATTCACAGAACCTAAATCCATTGTAATCAAGGTTCCAGGCTGGGTATATAAAAGCATGAATTGCTCCTAACTGGTCAGAACCCAGGACACCCCTCTGGGTGCCCTGGATGGCCCTAGCCCCTGGCAGGGGACTCTGAGACCCTGGCATGCAGCCAAAGACACCTGGGATTTTGATCTTAGCCTATGAGCAAATTACCAACTTTGTATGAAGAATTACAAGCCACAAAAGTTTAGATAGCACAATAGTAGTGATCACAGGGTGAAGGCAAAAATTTTAGGATTTTTAGGATAGACATGGGGGTCTGGGACTTTGTACATGGGGGTCTGAGGCTTCAAGATGGAGGAATCAGGGCGTGCCCTGTCCTTCTTTCTTCTTCATAGCCTCCATGATTTGGGTGATGTTGGCACTTTTAGATTGGTTCAGAATAGAAGCTGACTGTCTAACATAGGTGATAGCTATTGGAACAGAATTGTAAATACAGTACACATAGTTTTTAGTATAAAAGATAGCACCAGCCATGTGGGCAGGGAGTGTGCCTTTGGCTGACCTGCTGAACAGATCACGGCAGGCCAGACAGAAAATGTTTTAGATAACAATTAATAAACAACCTTGAGAACAACAGCCGAAGACTTCTGACTCCTTCAACAGCTGGGCTGGAAAAAAGACTTTCTAACACATCTTGGGGTCGCCCTGATAGTGGTGACTCCCAGATTAACCCACACAAAAATAATTAACAATACGAATTTTTTTTTTTCCAGTAAGGAAACTTAAAAGTTGCTCTCTCTCTCTCACTTTGCCAGGTGCCTTAGAAAACTTGACCAATGCAGATTTAACATATAACGGCTGCTCACATACATTTTTAGACTCTCTTAGTTGTTCCAGATCCACTTTATGGCACACAAATGCAGTATTTTTTCTACCAGAGGAAACTGAACGTGGTGGTGGCCTGGTTGCAGAGATGGGGATGGAGGTTTTTAGCGCTGTGTGGGTGTGACCATGGTGTTCATTCCGTACCACCAACGTCTTCACTGGATTCAGCAGGATAAGCTGGGCACCAGAAACTAGAAGTTCTTCTTACCAGGCTTGCTGGAGCAGAGTGGAGTATGCCTTAAAAAACTGCTGAACTTGGTTCCTTCTGCTGTCCACCATCTCCCCGCTGTCCCGTCTCTCCTCTGGAGCAGGACGGTGCTGAAAGGGACAGCTGTGAGGCAAGTCTCAGCCAGCAGGGTCAGCACCCTGGCAGAGGTGTGTCACGCACACACATGCACACACATACACACGCAGGCGCACGGACACACAGACACATGCACATCACATCGTGTTGCAGAGATTTAGAGGTGGCAGCACAAGCAACTGCAGAGAGCTGAGCTCAGCCAGTGACTGCACGATCCCTATTTAGATGAACTAACTTCCGGGGTTTGTTTGTCCTTGCTTTCCATTGTTTTTGGGCTGGGGGCTGGAGGGGGAATGTTAAGCTGCGGGAGATCTCCTCACCACATTACCTTTGTTTCCCAAATACCTGGTGTGTGAGCACCACCTTTGGGAAGCTTTTTTTTCCTCCTTTATTTCAAGTGGTGAATACTCTTTTGTGGGTAAATCACCTTCTCTTTTTTGTACTCTTGTTATTAAAACTGCTGTTGTTATTGTGGTTTTAGTAAATTTTTATTGCAACTCACAATTTTGCATTTATTGTCCCTTACTTACTGAAAAGGACTGGGGAGAGAATGGCTTGTTTGGAATTTAATTGCCCTGCTGGGATTAAAATCAGCACAGACTGTAGAACTTCACAGGCTAGAATACCCTTCTGAAAGAGGCTAGAATACCCCTTTGAAAGCTGGAAAACTCTGAATCCTCTTGCGTCTCAGGAAAACAGAATTATGTGGAGTGATGATTTAAATGGTTATTTTCCAGCCATATTGGTTTCCTGATGCACTGTGGTGGCACACAAGCAAGCTGGTGGAACAGCAACTGAAGGTTCTTGCTTAGGATGGCATAACTACTAAATGTAGCTCTGCACCAGCTTGATGTCCCTCCCACATACTAGAAATTAAACAGTTGAATTAAAAACTTCCAAGTTTTTTGTTTCATTTTAAGGATTTTTCAGTTATATTTGTAGGGGGGGAGGGTGGGAAGTGAAAATCACTAGGAAGCAATAAATCTAAACAGATTTATTCCTTTTAGCTGTTCAACCAATGAAGAAAGAGAAAATACAGTGCAGACTAAGAGAACACTCTAAATCATGTTTCATATTTTTTTAGATAGTGGATATGACACTGGCATTATGGAAAAATAGGTAAGATGAAGTTATGCAGAGTGATGTTGTCAACTACACATTAGAGATGGGTCAGATTATTTATATGTGACTTCAGAAGGGTACTGTAGAAAGCTCCTTATAGCTTCCTATATGTTAATGTGTATAAAAAATGTTGGGAAGTGAAGTTCAATATAGAAGAGAAATTTAAAATTTTGGTATTGTTAATAAAGTTAGAGATGTCAATAAAAATAAGACAAAAAATTCTTTCCTTCTGAAAATTAAGATAGCTTTGTTGGAATGGTGTACCAGAATTGATTTCAAACTTAGTGTTTGTACTCTTTAGGGGGAATTATTTTTTGGTGAATAGGCTATTGTTATCCTCTCAAAAAGATGAGATTATTGCCCCCATTTTGTCCCAGATTTAGCTAAAGTATACTTGCTTTAGGCTGGGATGTCAGTGAGAAGAAGGAAAAAAAAAGTGAAAAAAGCAAATACCAAAAATGGGTAAATACCTTAAATAATCTTTAAAAGTTCATTATTCATTGTGAGTGCATCTTTGAAGCTGTATGGCATTGGTTTAATTTAGATCGGATGTGAAAAATTTTACAATATCATTCCTGATGCCAGACAGATGAAGAAATCTGGCAGGTGTCATAATCTCGTAATCTCGTGAATTAGGAAGTATCTGAAAACCACAAAGCTTTGCATTACTACCTTTTCTTTGCCACTGCCTTTCAGGCTAGCTTGAAGCATCTCTCTTAAATGGCTTCAGCATTCACAGCTGTAGGAAAGACATGACAATTTTTAACTAATTCACAAATTTATCAGAAGAAAAGATAAATTTTGTTTGGGAGAGAAGTTTATAGCTGAAAATCATCAAATGACTTTTTCTCCAGTTTTGGCCTGCACTGAGACTGTGAGTAACAAGGCACTTTAATTCTGACAAAAACGAGTGAACACAGCCCCAAATTTATTATCTTGTCTCTTATTAGCCAAATGTTTGGGGATTTTTGTTTCTTCAGTTGTTCTAGAATAAATTTTATATAGGGGCCAATCTTTTTTTTCCTTCAGATTCAGAGAAACCTCAGAGTTAAGTTAGGATTTTATGGATTGAGCTCTTTACTCCCAAGTGTTAACACTTGCCATCTTCATAAAAATTCATCTTAGCGAAATTATGAACTTTTCAGAAGCAGAAGATTATCACCTGGCTAAGTAAATATTTGGTAGAGTTTTGTAAATAAAATCTAAATCTGCCTCCCTTAGGATGTGGCTTGATCACTCTTTGCTACACATCACATCTGCTACCTCCAGGAAAGGTATTCTATTGATCCCTGTTTTTAATTAAGGAGATCTATGCTAATACACATTGATTTTAGGACCTAGAGCCATATTAAAACTGTATGGAGGTCCTCCCTGTCTATGAGCAGGCAGCAGACTTTCTTATTTAAAAGTATAATTCCTGATTGAGACAAAAATCTTCAAATTAAATTAATTTAAAAATTATAGCACTTACTGGTACAAAAAAAAAAATTCTGGGGACCCTGTTTCATGCATTTCACTCTCTAAAAATCAATACAATAATGACCTTTTTGCCTTCTGTAGCAGATGTGGTGCATGGTAAGCTTCTGGGCACATCCTCCTCCCTCACTGAAGCAAAGTGGCACCGTCAGATTGCCAGCATGCCCGTCTGGGAAGTCCTGCTGAGGAGAAGAAACCTATGCCAAAGGCACAACAAATGAAAGTAAGATCTGTTTACACAACCCAACAGTGCAAAATTAATGAAAACCACTAAACTCAGGATTTACACTAATCAAAATATCCTTTGACTTTCTTTTTTGAGAGGTAAATGTAAAAGAAATAGTTAAGAAAAAACAGAACTGAAGAGAATGGGGTAGATGTTGTTATGTATGAAATTGCCAATCAAATCGAATCAATAATTTGCAAGAGCCAAATTATGATAAAATAACAAAGTATAAAATTTTTTTCATGATCGAATGACAAAATCTGGGTCAGCCATGAATCAGACAGAGTCTAGCTCAGGACATAGGCTCTGGGTGACACGCTACACAGCTCTGAGCCCTGGTTGCCTCAGAGTGGAGCGGCACGCCATTGGGAGTTCGAGTCCAGTTTTTACACTCTTTTTCTTGCCGCAGGCCAGGATGTCCTTTGTCCTTTTCTTAATCAAGTGAGTCCCAAAGCTTCTCCGGTCCAGGATAATGCTATCAGATGGAAGATGGTCCAGCTCTCGATGTCTTGGGAATAATTCATTGATTCCTTGTCTTGTGCTAGACAGAACCTGAAAAGCCGTGTTTGCAATACACAAACGCCATGTCTGGGGAGATATACAAGTCAAACAGTCCTTACTGGAAATCTCTTACATGTTAAGGGATTTCCCAGAAACAGACTACAGGCCTGAATGGATTATGTCAGATGTGTCCTTCCCCTCCCCCTGGTTGTCAGTAGCCAGGTGTGCTGCTGATGGCGTAATGCTTTACTTAGTTAAGGCTTCTGAAACTCTGTGCTGCCCTTCTCTTCACATGTAAATGTGGTCGTATTATGTGGTATGTGTATGACAACAGGTTTCCCAATCCTGTGAGCCGCTTTTCTTATCTCCTGGAAACTTGCCTGGGCAAGTTTTCTTGTGTTAAAAATAACCTCCCAATTCTTATGACTATTCCTAACTTATTTTTATTATTCCCCACATTTATATCTATATTATATTCACTACATTATTTTATTTTCTTATTAATTTTGACTTAATTCATATCAGTGTCAAAATAAGAAACCTACTAACACTAGATGAGGGGTTATATAAGCAAAAAAATCCCAAAAACTTATAGTCCAGAAATATAAACCAGGAGCTTGAATTAAGTATATTTCTTCCTCGTTGAAAATGCAGGAGTCTTTATGTGCTTAGAAATACTGACCCAAGTGGGGCATGCATGATTAGCCAAGGAGGCCTGTGAGCCAGAGAAAAAATTTTGTTGGGGTTTGGGGCTTTTTTCTTTCCTTTTCTTTCTTTGCTACTTGTGGAATTTTTTCCCACTGAGTTGCTAAGAAGCACTGATGGCTGGGTGCTTGAGACAGCAGGGAGGGGGAACTCCTCTTGGTTTTGGGAGGTTTTTTTTGGGGGGGGGGAAGAGATACCACAGCAATAGAGGCAAGAAAAAAATACAAGGGCTTGGAATCGTGGACTCTCATTTGCTCTCGGCTTTCCAAGGAGGATGGTCGAGCTGCTACTTGGGGAAAGGAATTTCGCTACCACTGCTATAACCCTGCTGGGAGCTGCCTTCCTTCCTTCTGCTGCTGGGTCTGCACCCCTGCCCTGCCTGGACACCTGCAGTTCCAGCTATCGTCGCGGAGTTTTTGATATGTCTTGTACACGACCCTGGGATTTCCGCTCACCCCTGCCATTCCAGCTTGCTGCTTCTGAGAGTCCTGAAGGCATACCGGCATCGGCTGCCATGGGACTTTGTGAGGCAAAGCCTTTCTTCCATCCCTTCCCATCTGGGCTGAGATGCCATTACCACATGCTAGCTGAGCCTGCGACAGAGCGCCCCCTGCAGCCGCGGGGGAATCACCGCACTTGCCCTGCCCACTGGGAGCCACCAGCGCCCCTGCCGGCGGTGACTGGAACTGCAGCAGAGGGGAAAGTGCTGCGGCCGAGAGGCTGGGGCTGTGTTCTCCGTTCTGTGGCTAATGCCAGAGGTGTTGGTGGTTGTTTGCTTTATTGTATGTACTAGTAAAGAACTGTTATTCCTATTCCCATATATTTGCCTCAGAGCCCCTATATTATAATTATTTGGAAGGAGGGGGGGTTTGCATTCTCCATTCCAAAGGAGGCTCCTTCCTTCCCTAGCAGACGCATGTCTTTCAAACTGAGACAAACTTCTATCTCATTGTTCTTGAATTTCAGAGCAATAGTTTAATGTCTTGATCACACTGAAAATCTATTTGCACAAGTTTCCTAAGCATCTAGAAACAACTCATTTTTCCAATTTGTGTGACAACTTTTTTTTGTTATTTGTGTTATATAAGTCTCAACTGGAGCATAGAAGCACTTATATCATTGTTTGTTCATGTGGACCTCAGCTCTAAAGAAGAATGGGTAAGAAAGAGCACTAGATATGGGCTTATGTGATGATTCTCCTGATATCATATAGCCTCCTTAGACGAGGAAAAGATGATGTAATTAGGCAGTGTAATAGTTCTATCATTTTGATTTTAGAAGTCCTTTCTTTTTATTATATTCTGTGGACCATTTTCAACACCGCAGTATCTAACTGCAACGTATGTGACTTTTCTCCAACTTAAAAAATAGCAATTAAGGTCTTTACCTAGTGACTCAGCACAAAATATTTTTTGCCCAAGTGGTGGATTTTTCACAGCTCTTAGTCCAACTTGTGAAACATGGATCCATTAAAACTGTTCTACAGCCTTGAATAAGGCATCTGAGTTAATGCTCCAGTAAGTATATTGTGTAATATTAGAGATTTGATTTCATAATGCCTTAATTAAGGAATCATGTTATCAGCATGTACTTTCAGGGACTAAACACTTTAATTATTGTGCCAAATTTGGTAAAAAGATGTAAATTGTTTGTGAAATGACAGTAGAAAATATTTTCAAGTAGTGCTTTGCTTTTCTCCTCCTCTCTGAAGACACCTGTTATATAATGGAGAACACAATTTTAGTAAGCCTGAAGGTTCTTTTCTGTTTTTTGTGCATGTTCCTTTGTCCCATTAATTTTGCATAACAAACAAAAAGTTGCAAGCACTTCTCTGAGACCTAGAGACTGAATTTTACCAACTTGCTTCTTGTGGTGAGTTGATCTGGCTTGTAAGGTGTGACTTCCATAAATGTAATTTATTTGTCTAAAGTGTTTTGTCCTTTATGACCTACTTGCCTTGTAGACTTCTTCCTCAGTTAGGCCTTATACTCTGCTTTGCTTATTCATCTACCAACTTTATTCATCATCACTTTCAAGTACTATCTGTCAAGTGAGATTGATACTTAGCAGTAGATTTTAAAGTTATTGTTGTTGGGAAGACACACACATTCCAAGTGCCAGCTAATTTAAAGAAGGTCACTTGTTGTAAAATGTGTGCAATTAAATGAAAACTATATACATTGAAGAATGGTAGTCTTTGAAGTTTCTGGTTTGTTACTGTAGCAAATAAAGTCATTTAGTCTGAAGTAAATCACACAATCCAATAACTGCATTTTAAACTCTTCCTCTGGTACACTGAAGTTACATAAGCACATGCTATGACTTTGGTAACACCAAAGAATCAAATAGCATCAAAATCATATTTTGTAGACTGAATTCTACTCCCTAAAAGGACCAATTTTTTTTTTTTTTTTTGAAAAGGACTATAAGCCCTAAACACTATATATTTTATTTATTTATTTAAATATATTCCTTCCCTTCCCCCTTCCCCCTTCCCCCTTCCCCCACATAGTGTGCTGTTAGTGAATTTGCTGAGACTGCACTCAATCCTACTATCCAGGCTGGTCACAAAGACATTGAACATTAGTGGTGCCAATGCTGATCCCTGAGGGACGCCGCTCATTGCTGGTCTCCACGTGTACAATGAGACAGTGGCCACAACTCTTTGTGCATGGCCATCCAGTCAATTCTTTTTCCACTGAGTCAAATCCATGTCTCTCCAATTTGGAGACAAGAATGTCATGTGGAAGAGTGTCAAATGTTTTGCATTAATCCAAGTGGATGATGTCAGTCGCTCTGCCCCTATCCAGTGCTCTATCACCATCACAGATCACCAAATTTGTCAGCATGGTTTCCCTTTTGTAAAGCCATCTTGGCTGTTACGAACCAGCTCTTCCCTTTCCGTGTGCCTTAGCATAGTTTCCAGGAGAATCTGCTCCATGATCTTGCCTGGCACTAAGATGAGACTGACCAGTCAGTGGTTCCCCCTTTCATAAATGGGGTTATATTTTGCTTTTTCCAGTTATTGAGGACTGCACCTAGCTCTCACGATTTTTCAAAATTGATGGAAAATTACTTAGCAACTATGACAGCTCCCTTGGGATGCTTGGATGAATCTAACCAGATCCTCCCATTGAGTTGTACATATTCAGGTTCCTTAGGTGGTCTCAAACCTGATCCCTTCCTGTAGTGGGCTTGGGGTCTTCATTCTCCCAGTTCCTGAATTTTGAGTTTGTTCTCAGCTTGGGTAGTGTGGCTAGAGCACTTCCTGTTGAAGACTGAGATATAGAACTCATTGGGAACCTCACCCTTCTCTTTCTTCAGGGCAGCCAGGTCTCCTTTTTCCTGCTGCAGAGGGCCTGCATTATCTCTAGACCTTCTTTTGTTTGCAACACACCTATAGAAGCTCTTTCTGTTATCCTTGTTATCCCAGGGTAGACTCAATTCTAACTGGGCTTTCGCTTTCGTACCCTTAGCCCTAACATCCTGTACAATTTCACTGTGCTCCTCCCAGGCCACCTGTCCTCATTTCTACCTTCTGAAAGCTTCCTTGTTTTTGCTCTGAGTTTGCTCATCAGCTCCTTATTAATCCATGGATGCCTCCTGACATTTTTGCCCCATTTCTTCCTTGTTTGGATGCATTGCTCCTGAGCTTGGAGAAGGTGATCCTCAAATACCAGGCAGCATTCTTGTGCCCCTCTGCCCTCTAGGGCTCTACCCAGGTAAGTCCATGAAGAGGCCAAAATGTGCTCTCCTGAGTCCAGGGCAGTGAGCTTGCTGCATGCCCTCCTACTGCCATGAGGACCGCACCACTGTCTTGGGGTCACTGAAGCCAAGGCCATCTTGGATCGCTACAATCCCCACCAGCTCCTCCCTGCTGGTGAGCACAAAGTCCAGTATGGCAACCCTTCTTGTTGACTCCTCTATCACTGTGTAAGGAAGCTGTCATTGACGCATTCAAGGAACCCTCTGGGATTACTTGTGCCTTTCTGTGTTGTCCCTCCAATAGATATCATGGTAGCTGAGGACCAGTGCTCCTGTGTGCCTGTAGAGGGCTTCATCAGCACCATGCTCATGGCTGGGTGGCCTGTATCAGATCCCCCACTGTAGTGTCCGGCATCCCTGCCCTCCCTTTATTCTTGACCCACAAGTTCTTGATTGGCTCTGCATCAGGCAGAGTTCCCCAGGCAGAGTTCCATACACTCCAGGGGGTCCTTGACATAGGGGCTATGCCCCACCTTTGTTTCCCGAGCCTGTCTTTCCTAAAAAACCTAAAACCTTTCATTCCAATGCTCTGGTCATGGAAGCCATCCCACCACGTCTCTGCAATGCCAATGATATCACACCGATGCAGGTGTGCATGTCTCTAGTTCATCTTGCTTGTTCCCCATATTATGTGGTTTTGTGTATAGGCATCTGAACCAGATGGAGGCCCCAGATAAAGCCAGCTCACAGGCTGGAGTGTCTGGAATGCCTTTGCATGCTTGCAGATATCCATTACAGGTATTTGCAGCCAAATGGCAGGATTTCCCAATCCTGCCATTTTCTCAATGGATCGGTTAATCCCTTAACAAATGTGGTGTAAAGCCCCCTTTACCAGTTTGGCAAATCCCTGACGAAAGATGCTGCTCCCCATCTTTGTCAGATGGTCCCTATCAGCCCCCTGTAGGCCAGGCTTGCCAAAGCAAGTCCTATGGTCTAAGTGACCCAACTATGGTACCATTGTTCTAACCATTTATTGACCTGCAAAACTCACTGGCTGTTTCAAACACTTCTCCTTTGACTTGGAGAATTGATGAAAAAAAAGTCAACCTCCTGAGCCCTTTACCACCTATCCCAGGGCTCTCTAATCTGTCTTAATGATTCCCAGCCAGCTGCTAGCTAGGTCATCTGTACCCACAAGGAATACTAACAGTGAGTAATAATCCTTGGTTTTATCTAGGCTTGGCAGCTTCTCAGTAACATCCCTGATTCAGGCTTGAAAATGGGTCAGATATGCCTCTATGCCCCTTAATGTAGACTCACCTGCTACTATCACCTGCCACCTTTTCTTGAGTGAACCAGCTGTTAATTTCTTGATTTGTGGAGAAGACTGGGCTGCTCCAGTTATTTCTGGCTCCAGTTATTTCTGGCTTTTGTTCTTCGGTATGCTGGGTATTGCCTCGTTAGTCTGCAGAACTATAAAGTGGTTCTTGGTGGTGATGTCAGCTGGGTGAGAATATCTGGTTTTGAAGAAAGCCCCTGCCTTTTATTAGCTTCTTTCATCTTTGTTTTGTTTTTGTTTGAGGGTTTTTTTTTCACTACTTCCCAACTTCTTATCTTAATACCTTCCCTCTCTTCCATGAGTGCCAGTGGATGAATTTCTGGCCTCTCCTTAGTGGGTTGTGTTTTCTCCCACCATCAGGGCTTGGATCAGCTGTCCAACTCCCTATGAGCTTCCCTGATATCCCTCAGTCTTTTGACTGTCTCCTGCTGCTTGACCAACTGTTGCTGGAGGTCCTCCACCAGACCATACCTGTTAGAGTTCAGAGAACTATCCCTCTTGCACTCCCTGATACTTCCTGACCTCTCCTCTTCCCCTTTCAGCACTACCAGTAAGTAGCTCATCCACCTGTTCACACCACAGAGAGGTGTTATTTCTGCTGCCCTGCAGCATCAGGCACAAGCTCAGGCACTCATTGCAGCTGACAACCTGGAAAACTACATGTTGAAGTGTGAAGTCCCTCTGGACCACCACATTCCTAGAGTGGCTTTTAATTGAGTGGAAACTACAGTAAATTCTCTTCTAGTTGATTGGGTGATGACTCACTCCCTGAATTAAATTCTTCTCAGGTACAGCTGGGGAGACTGTGTCCCACCCTTGCGAACTGCTGTGCAAACTGCCTGTTACACTCTGTCTGAGGCGCTACACCCTGTTCACCCTCTCTCTGGAGCTCTTATAATCTCCCACAGATGCTCCTGGCAGCTCCCCCGATTGGCTCATCTGATTAGCTTGTGAGGGCTCCCAGATCTGCATGGGGCTCTGAGCTGCAGATGGTATGTCCCTGAGCCCAGGAACCCCCCTGCACAGTGTGATGCCACAGTTACCTCCAGGCTTCCCTCAGTTGTTGCTGCTGCCACCTCACTGACTGATGGTAAGTTCAGTGCAGATATTAACCTGCAAGAACAGAATATCAAAATGACTATATTTTGGTAATCCCATATTCTTTTTTTTCAACATCTTTGGCTGGCAGTCATGGGAGTAATCTTTTCTTACAACCATTATTATTTGAAGTTATTTCTGGCCATATCATTCAACCTTCAAGGAAATGCTGCATATCCCATTTAGAACTATCTGCTTTGTTCTTGAAGTTGCTTATCAGTAGAAAAAAAAAAACCAAATTCATAAACCTGAAAGGCTTATCTGTGGATTTGAAGCAGTCCTCAGCCCTGCAGGGAAAGAACATTCTACTTCCTACTGGGCTAGGAAGCTGCTCTGGGTTTTTACTAAGCAGTACTCACTTTCTCGGCAGATTGGATAGTCCATGGGCCCAAAACTAAATGAAATATCAAAGAAAGTTGATAGTCTGTGGTATCATGACATGACAGGTCCACCAGTTCAACAAAATCCTTGTAGGGAAAGAAGAACATAAGTCCTCCAAAGCTAATTATGTAAAAGGTGGAGATTAGCATATTCCATAATTATGTTCAACTATTTCTATTCCATTTGTTTTTCCTGTGTTTTTGTTTTCATGAATAAATTAATTTTACCATGAGCAATGAAAGGCAGAATCAAAGAATTTCCTTGTTTTTGCACTTGAGTTTCTGTGAAAGAAACTGATTGCTTTCTGATGGTCCAGGATAGAGAGGAAAATTCTTAATCAGTCAGGGTTACTGGGTTTGGAGTGGTACCTGAATCTGGAATACTGGAATGCAATAGACAGGTCTCATAGTTTCACTGTTTACACAATCTTCTTTTACAAGTGCTCATAGACGTAAGCTACTCAAAACTCAATTGAATCCTTCCCTACTTTTATGTCTTTTTTTTTTTTAACAAGGTTTTTTTCTCCTTATTAATTTTAAAAATAATAGAGCATTTGCATGGAAAGCACAGTAATTTTTTATTGAATAAAAAAGCTGTTTCTAGTGGATTTTTTGTTGGAAAGACAACTTTCCAGAATTATTCATCTAGACTCTCTCAATACAGTAGAATACTGTACTTTGAAAGAAAACATCCAGTCAGCATTCCAATAAAATCTTGGACACAAATGTTTTATTCATTTCTTATCATATATATTGCAAGGCCTGTTGCTATTCTTTTTCCTCTAATTTTTTGCTTAATAATTTTTTACCAAACCAAATTCCATGACTCATAACATTTAATACTAAAAGTACTAAAGCAAGAATATAGAGTTAAATCTTTTTCCCTACTCCCTTAGGCTGTGAAGCTGAATTAAATAAACCCTACTGAAAGTAATAGACCACTCCTAGCTGTGCCATAGTGATATCAGTTGTCAGAATGTCAATGGGAATGTGAGGACTGAATTCACTGTCACTGCTATTGAAGGAAAAAGAATCCAAAAAACCAGAAAACCATCAACATCAGAAGTCCTGTGTCTCAGACCTGAGAGGAGCTGATACAGAAAAATCAGCCTTCCTAAGAGAAATACAGATTTGCAGTAGCCTAATGGAAATTATTGCTGTCAGGATCAGTATTTGAGTACATGTTCACAAAGCGAGTGCGGCATTTCCGATGCAAACATACTGGACCTTGCAAGAAAGACGATAACCTCCCCCCAGACAAAACTCCAAAACAAAGAGAGGGAATTGCCTCTTCTAAGCTCTCTGGGATACTGCAAGTGAGCACAGTAACATGGCAGAATTTATGAGTGTGACTAATAGAAGGTGACAGCTCAGTTCAGATCTCTCTGCCCATCTTTAGTGAGACCATTTTAATGAAATGTTTGTTTACTCTTCAAAAGCTGAACTCAGCTTGCAGGGAGTGCCTATTTTGTGTTTATCTGAGTCTGATCTGGAAGAGCTAGATATTTAAGTGACTAACAAACCATAGCATTGGTGAGTTGGCCTCTTATGGGAGCAACAGCTCAGAAAATAACTGCCACCTCTTCACTACAGGCAGCAGATTCTTGCCTTCAGGAGAGCTATAGCTATAGGAGTTCCCAAGAGAATGAACACAGGAAAGGATGAAAAAAGATACTCCAACAGGGATTATTTGTGAACAGTGGTGGATAGGCTATTTTCAGCAATTATTATAACAAATTTACATAATGCTGTCACCATTCCCTAAATAATACAGCTATTGCAAAATGCTTATAACAAGAAATGATAGAGTACAGTTAAAATTAAAAAAAAAAGAGTAAGAGAGCAAGAATAATAATGGTGATAGGTAGCTGCATACAACAGCAAGTACATTTTTTATTGCATTTGACTAACAAAGGAAAAAAAAAGGTTCCAAACAGGACATTTCCAAACAGCACATTTCAATACTGGGATGCTAGACATCTAGGTGAATTTTCTTTCTTTTTATTTTTTCCCCTTGGATTCTGTTCCAAGACAAACTAGGGACAAAATATAAGTGAAGTGAAGTTGTGCTTGTGCTCTGCTTATAAACCCACAGGATCATAAATCCAGGGTTCCGACTAAGAGTTAAAAGGAGGGAAAAAAAGAAAATCACAGGCTTTAAAAGCACATCATTTTCCCAAAGGACTGAAAAGATGTTAGTCAGCATGGCATCTGAATTTTTTTTTGGGGCTTTTGCATGGCAGAAGAGAAAGACACACAAAGATTAACTATAGAAAATAGCACTGCATGGGGTACAACTGAATGCCGCACGGCTTTCCACTACATTCACAGCATCACAAACCTTTGCAGGCAAGACCATCATTCACTGATGCAGCCACAACAACTTTCCAATAACTCATTCACTGATGCAGCCACAACAACTTTCCAACAACTCTATCTAAGATCTGCAACCCTGCATCAAGCTTTCCTTCTTCCTCAGCTGCACCATCACGCGTCTGTTCCCTCTGGGGCGCAGAAAACCAGTCAGCATGAGCTTGTCCCATGAACTCCAGCTGTCCACAGCAATGTGGAGGTAGTTAGCTTGGCATCACCTCCCCATCACCACACACAGGTTTGTCTATTCTCCCTTGCAACACAGTATTCCAGCACAGGCTAGGCTTCTGAATTTTTCCCCCTTAAAATGCTGCAATTCAGTGAACATAAATACTAAAAAAATATAGTATTTTGCTAAATTATCAGCATCCCAAAACCATTACTAATGAGGACAGATCAAGTTCTGCTACTTTCATTAGGAAATAGGCAAATATTCCGATAAGAACTAGAATCCACACTTAGTAAGAAGAGGGTGTAAAGACATTGTGACATTCATTTAATCATTGATGAGTACTCCGACAACATTTGTGGCAGCCAGTATCAGTCACAGTAAATGCAGTAAATATGTCTAATTTTATTGGATTGCTAGGATATAGCAATCAACTAAGAGTATACATAGAGTTTGAGATATGGTGTAATTTAAGACTTTGTATTAAGTGCTCTGCATGAGAGTTACACATTTGATTGTTAAGTCTCATTAATTTTATCACTATCATTGTATATTACTATGAGCTACAAAATTGAGAATTGTAAATTTGTAAATATTTTCTAGTTAAACAATCTGCTAACTGGCAACATGACTTTTTTTAACCTCTTGTGAGGTGGGGTCCAATATTGGCATTTATTTCAACAGTGGTAAAATGTTATCTTACATGTCCTGGCCTATGCTTTTTCTCATTTTTCCCTCCTCTGTGAAAAACACTTTTAAAAATTGCTTTTACACAGTCCTTTTAAATGGATTTTCTTTGCAAGGCTTCTTATGTTGAAACACACCAAATATGCAAGTAGAGATTTACAGAATACGCACAGAAGATACTCTATAAAGAATATGTCTACATGCTTTTCTGTATGTATATCACAAAAGCATATGGACAGATAAACACACTTTAGATTTTATATAGTCAGATGAAAGAGATTTTTTTTATATTTCAGGTTTATTTTTCTTCTCTGCTCTGTGTTTCAGAATAAAGAATTTGTGGAAATGATTAGGATATTTTCCCCTTATCCCTTGGATGCTGTTTAAAAGCTGTTTTCCCAACAGCAGCTAGATCTTCACCATATTCTAGCTCAAAAAACTGCACTTATACTTGGATGGCAACAGTATTCCTATTTCACAAAGAAGATAATGAGACTTTTATACACAAACCCCAAATTTCACTCAGATAGTGAACATTTTTGTCAGGCAAAGGTAATATTAGTATTTATAGTGAAGTAAATAAGTCTTAAATTTCTATTACACTGATTTCCAACTCTGAGTGGTTTTTAATTACATTTCCATAAATAATTAAAATATTACAATGATTTTGAGCCCAGAAGATCCAGACAGAAAACTGGAAGAAAATTCTATTTGATTTTCACCTTTGTTTGGCAATTTCACTGAAGATTGTACTGAAGATTGTACTGCATTTTGCAATTACAGCATGCAGCATTAGATGTCTTTCCAGACAAACACACAGGCCAGCACTACATATTTTATATTAAGAAGACACAATTGATAGCCTATGCCTGCTGAATTTCAACATTACTATGTGGGTTATTTAAGTCCATCCTATAACTGAACAATAGGTTCTTACTGTTCTGGTAGCCTTTATTTTTTACTTTTTCAAGTAACCATTTAAAACCAAAATATTCTGGAGTATCAATTCAGGGGAGAATATGACATGCTCATGAAAAGAGTACTAGTAATTCAGTCAGCAGATACCTACCAGTCATGGTAGATGTAATATTTTTTTTGATCTTCAAAAATGTTTTAACTACAGCAGGTTTTTGACTGGAACATAAATCTGATCCCCATCTAAGCTTTTCTCATTCAGTGCAAACCAATTTGTTACAATGTTAAAATTCTCTGTGACAGAGAAAAAATTTTATGCTTATTGTTCAGATTTCATTCCATAATCTTCAAAGGTAGTATCTTCTGCTGGACTTATGTACTATTTCCGTATAGGATGGGATTTCTAAAAAGGAACCCGGATAAATACAATGCCATTTATTTACGAAGGCATTTAGTGCCTTCATCTTCTTTCATCCAGTTAGAATAAACATGTGATAAATATGCCACTTTTATCACTCACCATAACACCCCTCATAACACTAATCAGCAAGAGGTGCTAAAAAGCAAAATTAGCTGAAGCAGCAGAACCTTTGTTCTTATCAGGTCCTAATTTCCTGTCCAAAGCTGAGTTTTGGAACACCTTTAAAAATGATCATTTTCCCCAAGGAAAAGAGGAAGTAAATTTTAAAATTTTTATTACTTCTTAAGTACTATATCATGCCACTTATCACATAATCGAAATAATTGCTCACACTATCAACAGCACATCTAGAAGGGAAAAAGGTGAAATAGGGTGTGGCTAGGGCTACATCAGTCCTTCTGCACCAGAGCTGAATTTAATTGTTCACCTTTTAACTCTCCAACAATATCCTTGTTTTGTTCATCCAGCCATGGTAGCTGCATGGGTTTTGAAAAAACTGTGATCTTAAAGAAGATAAAGGGATTGATTCAGAACAGGTGTAAGTCAGAGATTCTCTAGATAATGAATACCATAAATTCCCAAAACAGACCATTGTGCAAGCCTGAGATTTCCAAACCTTACAAAGTTTTGGAATAACTTCTTCCTGTCAGAAGGTGATTAAATTGTGCAACCTTAACACGGAATATCTTCACATGCCATTAAAGTTTACCCTGAAAAATTCCAGGCTGGGAGGGATAGTGTTTAACAGATGTGATAGGAAATGTTTTGCTGTCATATACTTACCTTTAATTTCAGAGACTTCACAGAAATGATTCTGGGTTTAGGTCAGCGTAACTGACAACTGAACATATTCTTAAATCTCTGTGATGTTTAAGCTTGTGGTAAGTATATGCTCCAGGCAGATGATTTACAATTTCAAACTTCTGAATACTGTTTTGTGAACTGTGATGATGCAAAAGACTGGGTGTGCACAAAGGCGGTAAAGGGACCCAAATAACTGGAGTTATCCAGTTATTATCAAAGTAATCGCTTTGATAATGATTCCTTAAATATATGTCCAAAAGAAAACAGCATCTATTGGCACATTTTCCTTATCATACAGTACTCCTATAACACCAGATACTATCTGAGAAATTATCTGATATGCTTATATATGCTGGTATGCAAGTAGTCTGCTTCGGAGCACTTGTATACAGCACAAGAATTCTGCTGTATGCTTTCAGCACAATAAATAAACAACATATACATTGAAAAGGCACCATGCTCATAACATATCAAAAGAGTAGAATGAGAAGAAAAGGTGAAATGAAAAAATGAGAAGAGAAGAGAAGAGAAGAGAAGAGAAGAGAAGAGAAGAGAAGAGAAGAGAAGAGAAGAGAAGACTGCTAAATCAGTGATCCATACTTAAGTAAGAGGTGATAATATGTATCTTTCATTCTAAGCAATGCTTTTTTCTTCACTTTTTATAGATAGGCTGGAAACATCACACCTGTGTCAGTTAAGAGTAAGATGTCCCTTTACTTTGTTAAACCTGAATCAAAGCTTCTAAGCAAGTATTGTGTGGGGAGTACAGGGGTCAGTGAGGAAGGCATCAAGTCTTTTCATGAGAGAAAAATGATGTTATAAAGCTTAAGCTCCTTCAAAGGCTCTCAGGTAAAAAAAAATATGTTCTGCTAAAGGTAGAACAGAAAGAAAACCCAGACAACCTCCCTCTCATTTTTCATCACAATTGAATAATGAGAGAGATACACATATTTGACTGGCTACAGCATATTTTCTGGTTTGCTTTGGTTTTGGAAGAATTAGTTAATCAGAACTTTCTATTTTTCATTTTCAAAGGACTAGACTCCCACTGACCATGAGAATCCATGATGGAACATGATTTAAAGTCACAGAGATTGTACTGATTATTTTGTCCAATGTGAGGATAGGATGTAATATCTATATTTCCTTGGTCTAAAATCACACAGACCTCTTCTTAATCTAACTTCCATATGTAAGTGAAAGTGTTCGGGTTTTAGGGTAAAGGAAGAAAAAGTATTAAAATAATGAACACTTATGTGTAAATGCTAGATTGTTTAGGTAAGGGAAGTGGTTTTTGTTACTCATATTACTACTAGAGAGCAGATGGTGGGTCAGATTACTACACCTTTTCTTACATTCTGCTGTTGCACTGAAATAATTCACCTTCAATATCTCAGAGATGCTCCTGCATCCATATTGCCTTCCAAAAATATGATATTCACAGATGGTGGAGGTCTCATAAACTGGAAGCACCTTCCCCCCATTTTTCTGGTTACATGCTCCTAAAATAAATAAAAAAACCCCCACAAATAAAAAACATTATGGAGAGCGAAGGCTATTCCTTGCTGCACCTTCTCTTCTGGGAACACACTAATAGCCTGCAGCTGTGCTAGCTGTAGATGAGGGAAAAAGAGTAAATTTGAGTGTCTTTTTCCTGTCCACTAATTTCAACAGCTGCTTGTGAAAAGGATGAGACAAAGTTCAGTTATTTGACCACCACTAGCTTCTCTGACAAGTTCATGTCAATTCAAATTCAAGACTGACTCTACCAGAAAAAAATTTCATTCCAATTTTCCTACCAAAATCTGTGTTATGAAGTCAGTTTCTGTGAACAATGCTACACTCCATTATATTTGAAATTTGGAAGATATTTCAAATGACATTGTTTTCAAGGCGGCATTATTTTCTCTAGCGTCTGCTGGGTATAGGAATGGTCCTTCCTCCATAGCTTGAGAGATTTGCAAACAGTCAGGCCTCTGGCTCTTACTTGCTCCAGTATCTTATTTTCCATTAAAGTGTTTCTAAAACTGCTGAATGAAATAATACATTCATTGTCTTTTTACATAGTAGCTGTTACAGTTCTTTGGTCTTCTGTTTCTAGACTGCTACTGGGACTCTTTTGTCCACTTCACAGAGACCCAGCCCTCTTGCTTTGTGCAGTAAGAGAAATGACAGTACTATATTGTCGTGGTTTGAGAGGAAGTGAGTTTTTTGGGAGGTGGTGATCAAACCAATAGGTGCTCAGATGTGAATATTGGCACCTGGTTTGGCCATTGAGGATATGGATACGCCTCTGAGAACACAGGGGTTAAAAGCAAAGAACTCCCAGGGGAACGCTCTCTTGGTTCCGGTGGATGGAGAGGTCAGACCTCCCCTGCCCAGCTGCGGGCTGGGCGGGGGAGAGCAAGCCACGAGGCCAGAGGGAGGTAGGCCGGAGCCTTGGGCAGAGACGGGAGGTGAAGGCTCCTGGCCCCGGCAAAACAAGAGTGAGTTCCCTACAGAGGTGGAAGGGTGGAAGAACTCTGAGAGGCATCGGGCAGCCCCCCCTTTCTCAGGAGGGAGAGATAGAGAGAGAGAGCTGCCAGTGCTACCTTGAAATTTGATAGCACTGGCCTGGCCGAGAAGGAGAAGGGAGGGCGGTGAGAAGAGTGCCCGGCAGGGCCAGCGTGGGAGTTCTGGATGAGTAGAGACTGTGATTTTAACCCTTCTATGGGATGATGGAAACCTTGCAAATGCTGATCCTCCGGGAGTTGAAGGAGAAGAGAGATAGGGATAAAGTAAGAGGAAATGAGCAGGTGTGATGCAAGCTGTGCAAGTGAAGAATGACCGAGAGAAGTTGAGAAGAATTCTAGGTGGGAGGAGATGATGGAGTGGCTTTTGGCTGGACTTTTCTTGTATGGCCATGGACAGAACCTTTCCTGTAATACAGAGACTGCATTTTAGGGGGAGGCGATGGCTTGGTGCCGAAGGAGTGATGTGAGCGGAGACGACAGGTGAGGAGGTGATGGTGCTCTCGAGACCCCTTGGCCCCAGGGGGTGAAATTTGGGGGGGACTAGTGTCCCGAAAAGGTGAGAGACTGTCGTTTTCTCCTGGAACTGGGTGAAGCATCCTTGAAAAGGGAAACCCTAAAAGCAGCTCTGGTCCATGTGCAGTGGTGAGAGCACTGGACATGGAAGGAAGAAGTCACGAAGGTGGTTGCTGAGTGACGTGGAAACACAACTGGACTCAGCTGTGTTTCCAGGGGAAGCCTGTGGCACAAGAGGGACTCCTCTCTCCTTGATGAAATGAGAGGTGATTGTCGGAAGGGTGGAGATGGACTGAGTTGATTATTTGAAGGGTGATGGACTGGGTAAAGATCTAAGGTTTTGTTTTATGATGTGGGAAATTGAGTGGGGGGAGGAGAAATGTTTTGAAAGGTTTCCATTTTTCTCTCTGTGTGTGTTCATTTTATTATAGTTCTAAGATAATAAAGTTGGTTTTTTCTTTGTTCACAAGTGGAGGCCTGCTTTGCTCTGTCTCTGATGACATCTCACAGCAGATACCAGGGAGAATATGTCTTCATGGGGGCACTGGCATTGCGCTGTTGGGTCTCCTGCCCACCCAGTAATGCCAGATGTTGGGTTTCACCCCCGGATTGGGGGGACCCCAAAAGATGGAAAAGTCCCTCCTCCAACCCGTGCCTTCGAAGAAAGACTCAGTAGTCTTCTGTTGTCTGTTCTCAAGGTTGTTTATTGTTGGTTATCTAAAAGATTCTTCTCCTGAACTGCTGTGGCCCGTTCAGCAGGTCAGACAAAGGCACACTGCCCTCCCAGAGGCCTGGTGCCATCTTTTATATCATATATTACATACTACATGTTTATGCCTTTTCCCCAATACCTACTATCTATATTGAATGGTGACTTTCTACTCTAGACCAATCTGTGAGTGCCAACATCACCAAAGACATGGAGGCTAGGAAGGAGAAAGAAAGAGGACAGGGCACACCCAAATCCCTCCATCTTAAAACTCCTGACCCCCATGTACAAAACTTGGACCCCTGTGTACAAGGCTTAAAACCCCTCTGTACAGCACTCAAAAATCCTTCCTTTCACTTCGTGATTACTTCTACTACAATATCTAACTTGTGTGTGTGGCTTGTAATTCTTCATACAGAGTTAGTAATTTGCTCCACAGGCTAAGATCAAAACCCCACGTGTGTCTTTGGCTGCATGCCAGGGTCTCAGAGCCCCCTGCCAGTGGCTCTGGCCATCCAGGGCACCCAGAGGGATGTTCTGGATTCCGACATTGTGCCAGCGCCAAACCATGACATATATTTAAAACATAATACAAATAATAGATTATTAAATTATGAAGACCATAATTGCAGTATATCAGTGAGATAAAATTGTGCATCTTCTTCATGATAAAATTGAATATTTTTACCTCACAGGTTTCTCATAATTAGCATATTCAAATATAATTGCTGCACTAGTTAATCTTTAAAGAATAAATTTTGCATGTGTTGTATTTAAAACCCAGAAGTGAAATGTGTCTGAGAGATAATCTCTATTATTTTCCAGTTTCAAATTTGATGGTAAAGAAATTCGCTGTTTCTGCACTTATTTATGCTGTGAATTCAAGTGGGAACTGCTTGTAATGGGAGTCTCATAAAAGAATAAACAGCTTCTCTTTCTTAGAGAAGAGGGTGGGTTTTTAATTTCCTTTCCAGCTCTGGAAAAGGGCTATAAGAGCCTGAAATAACATTTACAGAAGTCATTGTTATGTGTCTGTCCATCTTATCTTAAGATAAAAAACCCACAGACACTGAACTTTTCTCCAGTTGGTACACAGCATATAACAAATGGAGGTAATCTGTTTGTTTGAGATAGCTGCTAGTTAGCCCAAACACTCTACTGGGTGCTCAGGAGCTGTCTATTTGTTTCAGTGTATGTAGAGAATGAGACAGCTAGACATTTAGCTATTGATTTTAATTTAGCTAATTTATTTATACCAGCAGTTTGATCTATACCTGTGTTTGGTAGAAAAGTTGATTTAAACGACCTCTGGTACTGCAAGCTCAGCATATCTTCATGAGAATTTTCAGTATTAATTGAATTTGTATAAATGAACATATATGTATGTGTCTGTGTGTGTTAATTTACCTTTAGAGAGTGATATGATTTTATTTTAATAATGTGTTTATTTAACAATTTCCTATGTAATTTTAAGTTCTCACGCTACAAATTATTATCTTCCCATAATTTTGGAATTACTCTATCCAGTAAAGACAATTTCTTCATTACAGAGTTCTTCTTTTGAGTCCTTTCCTCTCAAAAAGAAAGCTTCATAAATAGTAGACTTTTTGGTTTAGTACCTAACCAACATCTTCTATTGTTGTTGTTGCTGTTGTTGTTGTTGTTGTTTTGACAATTAAAATATTTTTCAAGCTAAATCTGAATTATTCCTACGAGTGTAAAGGAAAAGGCATTTCATAAGTAGAGAGAAGATGTTTCCACTATTATTATTGTATCTAACTTCCAACACATTAATTCTGCAGCCCTAACAAAAGTATGTCCAGAACACAAATTTTAGTCCTTCTGTCAAGGCAAAGATTTGAGCCTGACTGTTGTATTTCTAATAATAAATAACTTTCTAAAACTTCTACTTTTTATGAAAAGTTTATGCTTTTGTTGGACTACAAGGAAGGAGAACAATTTAAAAAATCTCATTGCTGAAAATTCCTCTCCTGAGGTGACAGAATCCACTATTCCGTACCTTCTCCAATGAGCACCTATTAGGTGTTGAGCAATGCATAGGTGGCTACACAGAGCATTCAAGCTTTTTCCACAGGATATAAGTTTTCAACATAAATCCTTTTATAAAATAAGTCAGTATGGAGTGAGAGTCCAAGTCTTCCTTCACATATGTGCCTTCAGTCACAAATTGCTTAAGGACCACACAGATGTACACTCAGTAACTCTACCACTGGTGGCATGTGGGAGATAGTCCATAGGGCAAAAATGAGAATGATTGTAGGTTGGGGTAAAGCCAATTAAAGAAGGAAAAAAAAGAGGAAAACCCCCTCCAAATTTTGCAAAAATCCAATCTCTCACCACCAGAATATCAATGCCCAGCCAGTATCCACATAAAAGAGACTTTGGAAGAATTTCCACACCTCTCCCTTCTTTATTGCTGAACATGACATTTTAGAGCATGGGATAGACCTCTGATTAAGGCGTTTCAGCTGCCTTGGCTGTGTCCTGTTCTAGCCAGCCATCTTGCTGAGAGAAAAAAAGAGGTAAATAGAGATGGTCGTGATGCTGTGCAGGTACTGTTTAGCAATAGCTACAATGTCAATAACTAAAACATCTGTGAGTATCAACACAGTTTCTGTCACATAAGCCACAGCACCCCATGGGATACTGTGCAGAAAATAAACTTCAAGCAATTACAATTTATACGTTATTCCATACCATTTGTATTGTGCTCAGGTACTGCATTACTTAATCTAAGACACCAACATACTCTGCCCTACCTTTTGACATATTTACAGGCATAATTCCCTTCATTCATTTCATGGACCACCCCCATTCAAATATCCATTCATATGTCCATTCAGTAATTTAGTCCTTGACTTGGGTTTCTCAAATTTTGACAGTGATTCAGGACAGGAGAAATGCTGTGTTAGGTCCTTGCTGCATTTGCCCAATTCCTTATTAGGTTCCATCTCCATTTTTTGCATGACTCTTGCTTTGGTACTTCTGACATAGAACTATGACATCACACAGCAATGGTAACATACAGCTGAGACCACAGATGATTTTCACCCAAAGTAGAACCTCCCCAGGTTGCACACTGGATTTCCCCATTGTTTTGTGTTATCCACCAAGGTCCTCAAGCAAAATGTATCTTGTGAACAGTTTGCCTTTTCCTAATCCATACTTAGAGTCACTAACATGCACCATAGTAACTGTATGTCCCTCTGTAATATGTAGGGATTTTTTTGGGGCAGAACCAGGTTGTTTAGCAAACCCTCTTGTGTAAATCATCCAAGTGACCTCTGCTGGAATTGTATCCCAAATGATTGAAGGTGCCAGCACCCATCACTATAAGTATAGTTTTTAACAGTTCAATTAAAATTTGGTGTGTGATATGTCAAGGTGTCTATGAGTACAATAGCCTGATTTGATTTATACTGGAGTACTTTCTTGCCTTGAGGCTTATTTTCCAAGGTTCAGGATGGTGGTTTGGGCAGTAGAGTTGGTCACGGCTCATGTTTTCAGCCATCTGGTGATAGTTTCCACTGTTGTAAGCAAGTGGCAATAATTGTGGCATGTTCCTGGTAAGGTACGCCTCCCCATATTAGTATCTCAGCCACCATCCCCCGTGCCAGAAAGTCAAGCTTTACCTGTTTGGGTCTTTTGATTATGGTATGTTTTGCATTCCCAGAATAACCTGTGGAACAATCTCAATTGGTCGAATTCACCCTATGAACACAATGCTGCATTCCCTCCTTGGTGTCCTGATGCATGATGGATCCATTGAATGAAATGTTGATGTCCTATCCAGCAGTGTTTTGATCACCAGACTTTAACATAGCATTATACAGAGTGCTTAATTATGAAGAATATTAACTCCATCCCAGCCAAATCCAGTGCAATAATAGATTAAGATGAGCTGACCTATTCATCTGGAGCAAAAACCTAGCTATTCACCTGAAGCAAAAACCACCAAAAGATAAATAATGAAACCTTTTCCATGGGGACTACCAATTTAGGGAAAATGTTCAAACTACAGGCTAAGTTAACTTTTCTTTGAAAAGGCAATGGCAACCCTAGGTTTGCTACTCTTGATCTTCCATACATTATGTTCCTTTATTGTAGATATTAACTTTGAAAATAGAGAGGCACCAAAACAGGTTGCTCCAAGGTGTTCTGGGTGCCCCATCCCTGGAAGTGTTCAAGGCCAGCTTGGACAGGCTTTGGGCAACCTTATCAAGTGAAAGGCATCCCAACCTGTGACAGCGGGTGGTTGGCACCAGATGATCTTTAAGGCCCCTTCCAACCCAAGCCATTCTATAGGCTGTGAAGAGCTGTGATTGGCTGGGTTTTGTTCTTGTTTTTATTTGGAGCACCTGTTGGTTACTTTTCAAAGATGCTTAAATCAAATAAAATCAAATTCAGACAGTGGAATATTTAATATAATTTTAAATTTGGTTCAGCTTTGCATCTGCTGATGTGTCTGCCAAATGAAAATGCATCTTTTTAGAATAGCAAACTGTATTCAAACAAAAGATTAAGCATTAGACTTTTGGTAGATATTACTCAGAGAAGAATGTGAAAGGAAAAATGTAACTATGTAATGCTTATTCTGTAATTTAAGACTGAGCATTTCACTTCAATTTGATTGCAAGTTCGAGATCCAGCATTAATCACTGATATGAGGTCTTAAGTTAAACAAGTATAAAACCAGAATCCTTGTAAAGTGGGAAGAAAAATGATTACTTACTGGCAAAGGAAAAAAATACTTTTTTAAAAAAAGAATGGCTTTCATGTTTTTGTCTCTTTTTTTTCCTGGCTATAATAAAAAGGGGCTAGTTTGAATTCAGAGATGCATAATGTCTTTTATAATTGGTCATGAATATTTTTTTTCTTTAATGAAAAAAATGTGTATCTTCTTCTTAACGACTCATTCCACATTGCCTCAGGGAACATACATTTTTCTCTACAAAAACTGAGCAGTTTGTATAGCTTAAAAGAACCGTTGAAATGGACTTTTAATTTCCTTTGATAACTTCACAAATGTTAACTTCATCTGCATTTATACATTACAGGAGGAAATTTCCTAGAAAAATATCCAAAACATCCAAAGAGACATTTTAAAATTTGTTTTTGTATGACAAACTGTTGCTTGCTCTGTTGGCATTTAGTGATGATTCTATCATGATTCACTCGATAATTTAATTTCCTTTTAGAAGTAGGCAGGGTTGGAACAGTGCCCTTCTCCTGTTTCATATAGCATCTAACCCAGTTTGGATGCTAGAGAAATAGATTTAAACAGAAATTGTTAAAAATAATGTGTGACATGGGCAAATCAGAGCTGTAGGCAGACGCACACAAACATACAATGAGACTCTTCATTTTGCTCTCGTGAATTCCCAGTATATTCTTACTGGACAAGTGAAAAACACAACAGAAACACAAGAAACAATAGCAATCTAACGTAAGAAGAGCTATGAAAACTCCTTACTGTGACTTGCATCTGGATTGCAAGCCTGATCTTATTATCAGCTGACAGCGAGGCCAATTTTCAAAATGGCTGTAAAGTTGAGTTTTACACTGATAAAGAATCTAAACCTAAATTGCTATGGCTCTGTGGGACAGCATGCGTTCAAACCTGTCTTATATGCTATAAATGCATGTCTCCTCTTCCTCCTGTAACTTCAAATTATTATCATTAACTATTATTAATAATAGGAACTGTGACCTGAGCTTCTTTTGAAAATCCAAGACTCACAAAGTCCTAAAATTTGCAGTCACACAGCATATTATCCTAAACAGGCGTGGGATTTTTACCTACCTCATCTTGAAGTCCTGGCTCCAAGATTTCTTAGTTTATTAGATTGACTGATTATAAAACAGGCAAGATTTCCTGCTGGAATCTTGTTCTTTGAGCAGTACATTTCAACATAATTAGCTATTAGCTAATGGATTAAGAAATATATAATTAAATGTGAAAAGTCAAATGTGAGTGAATAGTAGTCCTAAATGCAAGACACAGAATTGATTTATCTCCTAGTAATAGTAACATGTTATTTTTGATAACTTTTGCAAATGAAAAAACATGTGCTCTGTCTATTCCATCATGTACCCTTTATTAAGAAATTATTACTATTATAGTAGTGATTAAACTCTAATGGAGGTTCTAACTGCATGCAGGCTAGGAGGCCTTAAAAATGAAAATTATCCTCTCCCAATCTCTTATATTGTTTCAACAGTAAACACTCTTTGCATTTAAGTCAGGACACAGTGCAATGAATAACTGGTGACATTTTATTCATTATTTTATTGTCTTTGGGGCCTTGTATGATTGAACCTACTGAAAGTACTAATTGCTTTCTGATGTGTTTATGTATCATATATATCACATTTCTAGTTCCGTTTCATATTATATGTATAACATTTCTACTTCTCTGGTTATAGCACTTTTTCATTGCTTTTAAGATTTCTCTTTTGAGTTTTGGAGTGACTAGCTTTGGAAAAATAACCAATTTGTCCCATGTAGACCAAATATTCAAAACAAGAATATACTTTTTTTTGTGTGTGTGTTTTTGTGTATTTTTGTGTGTGTGTACACCTGGGTGTAAACACACCATTATTATGTACACATATATTATTAATAAATTATTTATGATTCCTGTTCTCAGACTTCTGGTGTTTTCTTCTCTCATGACTGACTCTGTCAAGGAACACAGAAAATTCATTCACTGAGAAAATTCATTCAATTGAGAAAATTGAAATTAATTTGCCACTTCTTTACACGGTCAAAATAAATAGAATCCTTACCATAAAAATGTCATTTCTTAAACTGTCCTGACATAAAATATCTTCTTGGCAGTCTTGTGTTCTGAGACTTAGCAGTTCAGTAAGACTGAGAACCTGAGATGTTACTTGTAGTATTCTCTTTCAGAGAATTTCTGGAGTCTGTCTGTGAATATTAGGAGGTAGCCATTTTAGGAACACACCTCTCTGAGATCCATAGGACTTTGCTTTCCCTTACAATAAAAATGACATAATTAATACTCTATACATCGAGTGTAGAGGATCAGAGACTTATCAAAGACCCCAAGTTACTGACACCTCTGCATGTAAAATTCCACCAATTAGAAGTTCAGCAGAGTTCACTGTGCTTAGACAGCAGTATAAAATTTCGCAGCTAAATCACCTTCCTTGCAGAGCTGGGGACCATATTCAACTTTTTCACCAAACATCTTAACTGAGATATATCTTCGTATCACAGAGGAAACATGTCATGATTTAGGAATGGTTCTCCCCAGTTCGGTGCCTCCAAACCATGTTCCCCTCTCTCTCTCTCACTCTCCTGTTTTCCTGTCCCTCTTCCCCCTTACTGGAAACAGCAAAGAGATAAGAAAACAAACAGCAGCAGCAGCAGCAATACTAATGACAGAGGGTATAAGAAAAAAAAGATTCACATGGAAGCTGTTGACATACCAGACAACTTTCTCTGCCATGTTTACTTGACCAGACTGGAATCCTTTCTTCCCAGAAGAGAGTCCCTTCCCCGTACCCTCAGCAATGACAAGAGGTGGTATAGAATAACCTCTGGATTCTAACCATGGCACCTCCTGGATACTGCAAGAATTAACCTTGTCCTAGCTAGTACCAGGACAAAATCCGTCAGGGAATAAACTATACAAGGGATGTGAAAGAACAGGTGTAGTTGGCATATGAACAAAATTAAAGTAATTGTTATTTGCATCACTTAATGAAAAAGAAGATATTAAAGGATAAAAAAAAAAAACAGAGAAGAGAGGAAGAACAACATGCTAAGAAAAGTATTAAGAAGTTTTGAATTTTTTTTGCCACATTCAACAAATATATTCCCATCTGAAGCTACATATAAACTGTGGTTTAAGAATAATGTGGCAGAATCACCAAAATTTGAAATCAGCATACTCAACAGGCCTCACAAGAGCTGGTTTATACCAGCCATCAACATGGTCTGTTGTGTACGATCTTTCCTTCCTAACTCAGCTCCAAATAGCATAACTGTAAGTTTGAAGTGAAATACAGTTCCCTAGCTCTCACTGATGCCAACTTACTTCCTCTGACATTATTGGTATGTATTACATGTCAAAACTAAAGATGGTAAACATTAATTGTTAAAAAGGTATTTAATTTCATGTAATCTAAATTTATTTTGTCAACTTTGATCTTAGTTCTCTGCATGCTTTATTTGACATTACAATAGAAGCATGAAAATTCTTCTAAGGGAAAAATTTGTCCTGCTTTCCTAAACCAAAGTGAAGACAAGCAGTTATTTAGAGCTAATATTTACATGTTGCTGATTCTCATTTGATTTGATCCTTTCCAGGGTGGACTTGCTAGTGCTTGGAATACAGAAATACAGACAATGGGAGAGAAGAAAGTTAAGAAACCTTGTCCCTCTCTGGAGGACGGATATGAGATTCATTGCTTTCTTGCCAGAACACAATGAAAATACATAGAGTAATTGTAGGAGGAATATTTCATGTTCAGCTAAAGTATGACAACAAGCAGCTTCCATTTCTCTGTCCTAACTCACACCAGGACAAAATCATCCAATTTCAGAATCAGATTTGATTTAAGCGAACCATCTCAATGTACATTAATGGAGACATAGAGCCCATGTAGCCAATTTGCATGTGACCTCATCAGAATTGCAGCATCCACCTCTACGCACTCAGAGCACAAGAGCATCCACCACCATAAATGTGGTGTTTCTTAAGTGATCATGCACTGGGGCTCTGGAAGCAATTTGGCTCATAAATGGGGTTTTCAGGAATATCAGTCCTGTTTGCTGCATCTCTTAAGCTACACTGCAAACCTAGCTGCTTAATATTTAGAGCGAAAAATATGTGCTTAAGGTCTAAATGAAGAAGCATTTCTGATCAAAATGAAACCTAAAGGAATTCAAACTCTGAAATTTGCCCCTAAAGACCATAGCCACAGTAGTTCACAAAACCATGTACAATACCCTGCAGCCTATATTTTTAAAATTTTAGTCACTGTCTTTTATAATTTGGTGTATATCTTATCTTATATCCCTGGTTCCTGGGTACAGAGACAAGGTGGTGAAGTTTTAGTGCTGTTTTTTCAACAGCACTCACATCACAGCAGGGAGTTGGGGGGGAACTGGAAAGAAAAAGTTTGCCATTTTTGCCGGGCTCTCTTCGGGAAGAAGGTCCCAGGTCAGCCTGATGGATCTGCTCCTTTTCCCATTCCTCTGAGTTGCAGTTTTTGAGGGTTGGGGCTGAAAGACAGTGATGGTGAGCCCAGGATACCATCTGAGGAAAAGAAAAGGGATCAAGAGTGGCAGCAGCAGCATGAGGGCAGAGCTGTGTGGGGCCCAGGCCCCAGGAGAGCTGAGTGGAGCATCACTAATGCTGCAGGAGTCCGCATGGAGTTGAACCAGTGAAATGGAGTGGTCGGAGGAGCGCAGCACAGATGGTCTAGCTTCCAAGAGGCTTTGTTTGCCTTAGCTTCACATTGTTGTTTTTGCACTGGGGTGGGTGAGGAGACATTAAACTGTGGAAGCTCTCATTTGCATTCACATTGCTTGTGTTTTCTCAAGCACCACTGGCCACAGTTGCAGGGCCAGCTTCCAGGTTGCCTTCATTTGGGAAGCCATGTCAGGAACTGTCTTTGGAACACATTTTTGTTTGGTGGTGATATTTTTTTGTGACTAAAACACCTTGTCTCTTTTGTACACTCCTTATCATTAATATTTCGATTATTGTGATTTTAAGTAAACTGATACTCCAATTTATAATCTCTTCCAGTGTTCTTCCATTTTCAGAAGGTGCAGGGGTGAGAAGGGAGCAGCTTGAGTGGGTTTAATGTTCTAAAAAGGATTTAAAACCAGCACACCCTCATAACATTTTTGGAAACATTTTGCTGTATTTTATTTCATTGCTTATTCCAGCCATAAAATAACTTAATTTTCTACAACATTCTTTCTCTGAATAACAAAACCACCAATTCTAGCTGTTATATTCAAAGTGCTTCCCTTTTGGGAACACATTTTTGCACAAGTTTTTTTTGTATGCTGAATACTGTAAAAGCATTCTGAATACTCACAGACAATTTTTATGCTTGCATCTAAAGTATCTGAACAACCATTACAAACAGGATGATTTGTGATTAAAGGTTTATGATTTTTAAATGGAGAAAAAAATTTTTTTTCAAAGTTCAAATCAGGGTATTATAAGCAGACTTGAAACTCAGCATTTACTAAAGTAAATGAAATTCATGCCTTGTTTCCTGCCTGCTTTTCTATCAAAATTTTAATTTAATTGCTTACATTTGTTTGTCTGACTTAAAAAAGGCTTATGTCTAAGATGAACAGCATAGACTCCTCAGGGACCTGTACGTGCTATCTACTTTATGCCAAAAAGTTTTCCTAAATTTAAGTGGCCCTTCAAATAAGTGTTTGCTACTGCTTCATATGAATGTTGCTCCATGAATCTTTTATATACATTTTCTGGTTTTGCTATTATACACTTCCTGATCTTCCCTAACAGTATTTGTTCTTGTTTGTTCGGTACTTTTATTTTTCTTTGTTGAATCACAGGTCTACTAGTCATCTTTTTATTTTACACTTCTGTGTTCTTTCTTTTAGACTCAACTGTGGTTTTTCTGCAGTTCTTGACCTTCCCATTCAAGACACATTATTCTACCAAACTTCATTATCTTTCATCATCACTGTATAGGTGATTTAAACAAAGTAAAATGTTTAATTTAAAAAAAATGAAGAATGTTAATCTTGAAGAAGAATCCCATGGTTAATTGGAAGAGATCATTCTAAAAAAAGGGAGTATCACAACAGGAGGATTTCTGTTCCTTTAGTAAAATTTTTCTAGAGTTATCCTTGATAATTCCAGCTGTCTACAAGATATTTATCATGCAAACCATCTCACAGAATCATAGTATCACAGAATGGGTAAGTAGGGTTGGTAGGGGCCATAGGGAGTCATCTTCTCCAACCTTCCTGTTCAAGCAAGATCATCCTAGAGGAGATTGCATGAAATTGTGCACGGTAGGCTCTTGAATATCTCCAGATGGAGACTCCACACTTTCTCTGGACAATCTGTTCCAGTGTACAGTCACCTGCGCGGTGAAAAAGTCTGTCCTCATATTCAGATGGGACTTCCTGTGCATCATTTTCTGCCCATTGCCTCTTGTCCTATTGCTTGGCACCACTGAGCAGAGCTGGCTCCATCCTCTTGGCATCCTCCCTTCCCATACTTACTTTGATGAGATCCCCTCTCAGTTGTCTATTTGTGAGGCTGAAAAAGCTCAACTTTCTCAACCTTTCTTCATAAGAGAGATGATCCAGTCCCTTAATCATCTTTGTAGCCCTTTGTAGCCCTGTTTTGTAGACCTCCAGGAGCTCCCTGTCTCTCTTGTACTCAAGAGCCCAGAACTGGAAACAGCACTCCAGATGTAGCCTCTGGAGAAACCCTTCTACTAGGCTGACTAGAGGGCCAGGATCACCTCCCTCAGCCTGCTGGCAATACTCTTCCTCGTGCACCCCCAGATATCATTGGCCTTCTTGGCCACAGGGGCCCATTGCTGGGCATGGACAGTTGTCATGGACAGTTTGTTGTCCACCAGGATGCCCAGGTGGTTTTCTCTGCAGAGCTGCTCTCCAGCAGGTCAGCCCCCAGTTGATACTTGCACCTATGGTTATCCTTCCCCAGCTGTAGGACCCTGCATTTGCCTTTGTAGAACATCAGGGAGTTCTTCTCTGCCCATTTCTCCAATCTGTCAAGGTCCTTCTGAAGGGCTGCACAGCACCCTGGTATCAGCCACTCCTCCCAGCTTTGTATCAGCAGTGAACTTGCTGAGAAGGCATCTTGCCCTTCATGGACGTGAATAACAAATAAGTTAAACAATACTGGGCCCAGTATTGAACCTTGAGGGAGACATCTAGTGACAGGCTCCCAAATAGAGCCTGTGACAATGATTTGGACACTATAGAATTTGACATCCAGACAGTTCTCCATCCACTGCCCACTCAACAGATTCACACTCCCTGAATTTGTCTATGAGGATTTTGTGAGAGACAATGCTGAAAACCTTTCTAAATGTAGAAAATATCCTGTAGACAACATCCTTTCTAAAGGTGGAAAATTGCTCTTTCCTCATCATACAGGTAGTTGTTTCATCACAGAAAGCTATCAGGTTGGTCAAGCATGATTTATCTTTTGTGACTCCATTCTGGTCCTGATCACCTCCTGTCCATATGGATAGAGATGGCCTTCAGAATGAGGTTCTCCATCAACTTTCCAAGAGCTGAGGTTGTTGGTTGTTCTCTGTGCAGTCCTTCTTGCCCTTTTTGAAGACCAGTGACATTTCATTTCTTCCCGTCCTCAGGCACCTCTCCTGAACTCCATGACCTTTCTAAGATGATGGTGAGCAGCCTTACTGTGATTTTCACCAGCTCTCCCAGCACTCAAGGCTGCATTCTGTCAGGGCCCGTGGACTCATGGATATCATTGCCTAGATGGTTCTAACCTGAGTCTACTTCTTAGTAGACTTCTACTTCTACTTTAACCAGGAGTTAAAGAGAATTGGGTTAGAGTCTGTCTGTCTTCCAAGTTTCTTTACCCTGGTCTGCTGGGTTAGAGTTTTCTGAGGGATTATCTTGTCAGTGAAGATTGATGCAAAGAAAGCATTCAGTAAGTCTGCCTTCTCTGCATCCTTTCTTACCAGGCTTCCTCCTGTAGTAACAGGCCCACATTATCCTTTCTTTTCCTTTTATTACTGACGTACTTGGAAAAGTACACCAGTACAAAAGTACTTCTTGTTGTCCTGGATATCCTTGACTAGATTTAATTTCAGGTGGGCCTTGACCTTCCTTGTCATGTTTCTACTTACTCTGACAACCTCTATATTAATTCCAAATGGTCTGACCCTGTTTCCATCTTCTCTGTGTTTTCTGTTTCTGCTTGAGTAAAGACACAAGTTCTGTGTTCATCCATGCAGGTCTCTTGCCCCTTTGTTTAATTGGGATACATCATTCTTGAGCCTGCAGGAAGTGACCCTTGAATATCAACCAACCCTGTCAGCTGCAGGTTGCTCTGTTCCATAGGATTCTTCCAAGAAGATTCCTGAAGAGGTTAGCTCTCCTGAAGTCCATGGTTGCAATCTTACTTACTGCCCTGCTTCCTTCTCATCTAATACTGAACTCCACATTCTCATAGTCCTTCAGCGGTGTTTGCCCCCAACCTCCACTAAACAGTGAGATGAGTTCAGTTGGTTAGAGCACAGTGCTAGTAACACCAAGGCTGTGGGTTCAATCTCTGTACAGACCATTTACTTAAAAGTAGAACCTGGTGATCCTTGTGGGTTCCTTCCAACTCAGGATAATCTGTGATTTTCCAACAAGGCCTTCCCCTCTTGTTAAGATAAGGTCAAGCAGCACAAAATTCCTGGTGGGATTCTCCCCTACCTGAAACAAGAAGTTGCCATTAATGCTTTCCAGAAGCCTCCTGGATTGCTTGTGCTTTGCAGTGCACCCTTAAGTCCAGCTGATATAAGGGTGGTTGTGACTCTGACTTAGAGGCTGCTTTGAGCTGCCTGTAGAAGGCCTCATCCACTTCCTTCTCTTAATCACAGAGGCTGTAGCACACACTAACAACAGTGTCACCCTTACTAGGCCCCCTTTTATCCTAACCTATAAGAACTCTACTCACTCTTCAGAGACAGAGCTAAATATATTCCAAGCGTCATCTCATGTGGAGGACAACTCCACAGCAGGAGTCTTCATGATGCAACTTTCATTTTTGAAATCCTTAAACCAAATCTGAAATCAAGCTAATAACATCTTTTCGCCTGCACATGTATCATCATATTCTGGTCTTTCAGCAGCAGTCAAATGAACCAGGAACTTAAAACTAATTGCTTCTACAAGGAGATTATGAAGATTGAGGAAATCACTTTGATGGCATATATTGATCTATCTTAAGTTCAATGGCATAGACATAATTTTAATATGAATAGTGTTTAGTACTTCTCTTATTATGTTAAGGATGCACCATTACTCTCATGAAAAGCAATGATGGCTGCATTAACAACAAGCAGTACTACCTTTTGATAAAGATGTTAATCGTTATAATATTCATACTACAGTTTTTGTAAGTAATGAGAGATATTTTCTTTCACTGTAACCAAAACTGAACTTTACAATCAAGAAAACATAGGTTGGAGTATTAAGTTGTTTGGCTCAGATACACAATTCTTTGAACCTGGTATGAGCAACCCTTTGTTTCTTATGTCCACAATATGTCTTTTCACATAGGTGTAATTGTTTCATAATTATAAATTACAGATCCACACAGATTCAAAATCCTCTTGCTTTTAAGCATTGTGTTTCCTGATGATACTGTAAATATGTTTTTATTCATTTCTTTGAAGAGACAGGAAGTGAAGACATCCTTAGCAGAAAAAATGGTCAATCTTACTACCTTCACCCCAGCAAGGTTACATTAGATTTCATTCATATATAGTCTCTGACATTTATGCTCCTTTAACCCACAGGTACTTAATTGAAAGTATAAACTTCAAAGTATAGCCCTACTAGAAAGAGGTATAGTAACTAGAAGTCTCCCTGAAACTATTAAAAGAAGCCATCCCAATCAGCTAAAAATATTGGTCTGTGGGTATAAGTGCCTCAACTTCTTAGTTTTATCTTTCTTTCCTCCTTCAACTCAATCCAAGAAAAGTAAAATGAAGATATCCTGTTTTAGATATCAGTTAAATTCTTGTTCTTTACCATAGGAGTTAATAACTTGTTACATGTTGTCTTAGTCTAGACTAAGTCAATTATGAGAGGCAAAGACTTCTCATATGTCCCCTTTAGTTTTAGCCACTACATTCAAAGGTGCTCAGTCGCCTGGTCCCCTGGGAGTTAAGAATACAAGATGGAGCAGATGACCCTTCCCCCAGGATGGCGGCCACCTTGGCAGAAACCCTCAACACCCTTGTCTCTGTACCCAAGATACAGAGTAAAGAATATCAGTGAATTAAATTTTCACATATTTTGTGCCCTTTTACCCTTATATCCCTTTTTTCTATCAAAGTATTTAAATCCTTAGCAACCTCCTATCTTTTTTGACAGTGCCAATAACCAAGGTAACTTGCCATACTGGGTGAATTGCCAGTGCTATATTTGTTTTGGCTGGCTAGCCAGAAAGAAAGGTGAAAATTGAGAATGCAATATCTGATTTTCACCCAACTTATCCTCAGCTAAGGGTGTTTCTGTCTAACCAATCAGTGATTTTGTCTGTATTCAGAGAAAATTAATTGTCATTGAGACCTGTCAAGTTTGACTGAAATTACACAGTAGAGCAAAAAAGCATGGAGGTAGGAGAATGATGGATGTGCAGAAACCTGATAAGCACTGAACATCTCATGTCTTACCCAGGCTAAGAAAATGAATGAAAACTATATGACCTATTTTACTGCCCACTTTCATAGCAAAGATTAGGAATCATTCTATAACTGCTCTTGGTCTGATAAAGTTCCAAAAGTCAATAAAACAACCATTGGCTTTTTGACCTAAGCTGACTGTCTAACTAACTTGACTGTCTGTCCTGTCTGACATTTACATGCTTCAGTTCTTAAGAAATGGTCATCACATCTTCTCTTCAGATGTATAGTAAAGGAGGTAAACACTTCTCTCCTGTGCATGGCTCCCTCAAATCTGTTTTGGTCACATAGCTGAAGTCAATGAGCCAATGGCTTTAGGAAAAAAAAGAAAGAACCATTACTCTTCAAGTGAATTTTAAGCCTATTTTATCTGTTGGCTGATGAATTATCTGACATGTGATAAATGTTTGTATAAAGAAATAGCAGGAGGAATGCACATCTTTTTACCTGATCATGCTATTTACCCAGTCTTTAAAAAACTAAGGTTTACGTAACATACTGGTGAAAGTATTTTTGACTACTTGACAGCATTACATTACAATGCTATAAAGGCAAATCTGATGCACTCTATACCTTAGTGACAAAAACCATATGTGTGTATATATATATATATGCATTTACTGTACTAATTATATGTCATCAAATCAAATACTACTATATATATACCAAAATACCAATATACAATATATCAATATATATTCAATATTGTTTTAATCCAGAGAAGACTTTTTGGCAATTAAGTTTTCAAACTGTTAGCAGCCTGCATTTTTTGCCAGTTTAGCTTAGGAGAGACATTTCTTTTTTACTGGAGATCTGAGATCAGAAAATAACCACATTTAGGTGACAAAACTCAGCAAGTAAGTCTGAACTTATTCTGTCACACTTTCAATAAATCTCATCAGTTCCTGGTGGATTCAGTGATATATTTTCAGTGTACCGAAAATTCCATCAAGCATTTGATTTATGGCTAAATATTGACTTAAAACTTTGCATGAGAAAATAGGTTAAATGAGGAAAAATAAGTCCCTCAAGTCCTTTGAAAATATTCACACTAGTATTTGCCTGGTTTGTTACATTTACAGGCCAAATCCATAAAAATTAAAAAGCCCAGTCTATAAATTAAAAGCTCAATTAGAAAATTGAAACTGAACCATTTGGGAAAGTATTTTAAAAAGGACTTGAAACTATAAATTGAAAATTCCTGAACTCTCAGATCAGAAACATCTCAGATAGAGATGGAGCTGTTGACATGGTTTCTTGAGTGTCTTCTAGGTGCGTGGAACATTTTTGGATAAACTCAATTGCTCAGCAGCTAGGTAAAAATACTGCTTGAAAGCATCTATAAAATCAAATGTTTCTTGTATTCTGAAGCTCTTTTCTCTGAAGGGATCCTCTCTCTAGAGAAGTAACAGTTTTAATTTCTGCTTTCATCTCACTAGTCTTTCTGGTTGTCTGTTTGATCACATTTATAACAGAAAATATTTTCCCAGTTTATTTACTCACTTTTTCTTTCATATAAAACTACCTTACTTAATCTTGTCATAGGGGCAAATCTTTTGAAACTTTAAGGACAGTTAAGACCAACATGAACCTACAAGTGGCAATTTTCCTCCTCTTTCTCTTCCACTCTGTTGAAGGGATAAAATACTTCCTTCAGGGAAACCATATGGAGTGCCCAGGTTAGTCTCCTGTTTTGAAGTGTCCCTGAAAGAAGGAGTACCCTGTAAGAGGGTTCAATTTTGTTTAAAGACATTCATGTCTCTGGAAAAATAGCCTTTTGATTAAATTAATGTTTAAAGATGAGTCTTTTGTTGGTGGTGTCTGTGTATTTGCTACAATGCTTTCCAAAAAACACCCTTTTATCGATAACATGTAGAATAGGTGCTGGATTTGCAGGATATCATCATTGTCTTCTGCACGTTTGTTGAAAATGTCCCTAGTAAATGTAAAATGTTTATATGTGCTAGACTCTCTAGTATTATGTGTATGTGGCTGGACAAAACATTGTAAAAATGTAAACACAGATGTAGTTATTGAAGTTTAAATTCTCATAAAGTAGCGCAACTGTTTAATTCTGGATATGATTCTAAAATTATTTAATATTTCACGGTGCTCAGATATCTTCAACAAGTAAAGCAATAAATTCAGTTTTCTTTCTGTTATCATACTTGTTGAATAAGTTTTTCTGCTTTAAAACAAATACAAAGAGCACTTTAGCCCAAGCTTTTTACTTCATACTTTACATGTGACATCCACCTACAGAACACTGACTGTTGTTTCTCTAAAAGATTGGTATTAACTGATACATTGTCAGCAATGACATAAGCAATGAAATAAGGGGCTGACATGCAAAGTAATCAAACATACAGCCTCCCTTTAAACAATAGGTTATTTTTTAATCTGAAAGCCAGATATACCAATGCTCATTTTGATGCAACATTTCTTATGCAGCCAAGAAGCACCCAGAGAACCAGCTACAACTACCTCCAATCAAGTCTAGGAGACAAATGTAAAGTGTTGACATGGTTGAAGCCCAGCTGGAAATTAAGTCCCATGGAACTGCTTAGCTACCCCCACCCAGTCCAGTGGAAGAGACAAAAGGCAGAGATCCAGAGTTGAGATAAGAATCACTTACTGCAAATAGCAATAAGATAAAAAACCCAAAGTAACAGAATCAATATTAATAACGAGAGTAAAAAAAATAGTGATTTACATACAAAAAATGCTCACTGAACCATCTAACCTGGTCTGGTACCATGTGTCCCTCTGAGAAAAAGAACAAAATGTCCCCCATCCCTTCCACATGCATATTTGTTCCCTCACAATCTTGGACAATGAAAAAACAAGATGGGACAAACTTCTCCATTTGCCATTCTGTCCCCCAGGAAAGGGTAAAATGCTCACAGATCCCTCTTGAGCCCCTTTTTTCCTTCACCCAAAGTCATACCCCCTTCTTCTCAAAAAGTATACCTTTCTTCTGCCCTCCAGTGATGATGTGGGTAGTATAGAACAAGAACCTAGACATGTCTGAATATATATGACTGAAGGCTCTATCCCCTCATATCCTTGGCCAAAACACAGGTATGTACAGGACAAAGAGCTCTTATCATCACAGGAAATTAACAAGTTAAAAGGTTCATTCATTGTGTCTCATTTACTTAAGTCATTTTGCCATGCCACTGCATTTTGGAGGACATGGCAAGTACTTCAATGTACAAAGCTGAAGCACATCTCCTCTTACTCTTGCTTATAGACTTCCTGTCTGTTTCTAAAAAGGTTGGCTTTATTAAGAACACAAATGTGGTTGGTTGAAATGCTATCACCAATCCTGCAAATATTATGTGCTGTGGCTCTTGACCTAAATGAAGACCTCTTTTTGCTGTACTGGTGACATAAGTCACCAGAGCTAGCAGAAAAACAAGCATAATTGAAACATGACTATCAGCCCAGTTGTGTGAACTTGCTTAGCTGAATTAAATGGCAAATACAATCTAGAAGCAGAGAAAGCAGATTTGATTTCCTCGTATTTTCCTTCAAAAAATGTCAACCTTCTGCTACTATTTTGAACACACACACACACACACACACACACACACACACACACACACACACTATGCCCATTTCAGTCACAATTCTGTCAGTTATAATTTTACTGGTATTTATTGGACATCTCATTATGAACCTTTGCACACAGCTGCTCATGTGAACCTTTCCAGATGAAGTCAGTGGGGCATTCAGGGGCTTGTGCACAAAAGGGTGAGCACAGTATAACTTGCTACTCCATTAGCAAAAAGGCATAACACTCATGCCAAGAGGTATGAAACCATGAGGGCATCACAAGAACACAACGATTCATGTCCAATTAAAAAGAGTGAATTCTGCTTTAAAGAACTGAGCGGTGTATTCAACACTTTGCCACATCAGTTTTTGGCCTAGTGTTGTGTTTTCTTGTTAATAAGATGCAAGTACTTGGAGAGGTATGGTACAATACAGAAGCTGGAGTCATTGATAAAAAGAAAAGAGTCCTCCACAATGGTAAAAATCCTGATAAAAGGAAAAAAAATCCACAACAGTAAACTTCCGATTTAGCAACATACTTACATATCTAGAGCCACATATTAACACATGACAGGAAAAAAACCTGTTCTTTCAGTCAAAGGCTTGTCACAGTTTACTAGAGATCAAATATATACCTCTATAAATTACTTGATACAATTATAAATTTTCTATGCTTCTCCATTCTCTACTTTCTCTACAGGGATTATATTGTCACAACAGGAACAAATTACTGTCACAAAATTTAGAAATTGCTTATGGAATTAAGTTTTCTTATTTAGAAATATGCTTATTTAGAAATTGCTCATCTACACTGTCACTACTGACGTTGTCAAGGTTTGCATTAGGCAAACAAGGAATCAGAGAAAAATGCTCATGAAAATGGCATGAAACAAGTCCATGGGTGACACAACTAATTTTGACTGAAAATTTGATTTTTACATTTACCAGAACAAACACAAGAGGCACTATAGAAAGCTTTTTATTTTAATGTCATGGAAAAAATCAGTTAAAAACAAAAAATAAAAAGGGAAATTAAAATTATAGGCATATGACTACAAATTGCCATTTCTAAACTTTCAATGAGATCCACATTTTCTGTACCTAAACTTTGGAGTGCAGCCAAAAAGCCAGGGAGGGACCAAAACAGAGACTGAATGTAAAGAAGTGATCTTGAATCAGTGTCCTTTGCTTTCATTGGTAAGGTCTCCATTGTTGTTAAATGAACTCTGGAGCTTTACAGAAGACTTTTGAGGTTTTTTCAGTGTGCAGAGTAAGATACACTGATCAGCTTGGGCAGTTGTATCCTCTTACTCCTTAATTGCTGAGTTGCACACTAGCTATAAGTAAATGATGAAGTTTCTTGCTGGTTTACTCTTCTCATTAAAGGAATTTTGTGAAATGATAGTAAAAATTTCATGGTTATCACTACTAAAATAACTTTAATAACATTATGGTCCAAATATTATTAAAATTATTAGAGATGTGTGTGCCCAAAATGAGGTGCAAACAAGACCATATACTGAAGTCAATAGCATGGATTTTTACTTAACAGTAAATGTGAGGTAGAGGGGAGATAGAAAGAAATAGGGAAAAGCAGGAGAAGGAATGAAAGTAGCAAGGTATATAGTCACCATTCATTGGATCCCACAACAAGGCTTGGTGTTGCAATTGCACTGTCTGGTGGTTGCTGTCCTGCTCTGTCAGGGGTGGGGGAAGCCCTGTCAAAGTGGTGAAGGAAATCCACAGAACAGAGGGTTCAGGTTCAGGTGGGAATGTCCAGGTACCTCCCCTGAGCGGTGAGGAGCTGAATGAGGTAATGTGTAATACAGGACTGTTCAGTGACACCTTCTAAGGCCAGCTGCCTACATCAGTGCAGTTGAGTCCCATCATGGCCCATCAGCAGAGTTGAAGACCTTCAGGCTATGAGGGAATGTCCGGGTACTTTTCTGGCAGGGGAGTTTTCACAGCTGAGTTCTCTTTTGTAAGGACAAAGAGACAGCACTCCACTTCCAGACTTTATCCCTCACCTTGCTCAGCATTAAGCTTGTAGCCTGAGGTGGTGAGTGTGCTCTGCCCTCTGAACCTGGGTGGTTACTTTGCACATCAGGAGCTTGATTCCTGATTGTTTAGCCATCAGTATTCCAGGAAGTCTGCAAGCCACCTTCCCAAGACTAGGAGGTGTGTGGTGGGAAATATTTATTTAAGGGACAGAATGTTTCTCTTATTTCTGCCTGAAGTCTTGAGCTCTTAAAGACAAGAGATATTTTTCATGAGCTTGGATTGTACATTTTATACTAAATAAGAGAACTTGATGACTTCCTTCCTCTGGGAGAATGTCCAAATGAAAATGACTATCATTGATGTCTTTCTAACCTTGTTAGATGTTCTTTACATTCTGGCCAGTCTGCCCTTCCTCTTGGATATAGTTGGTCCTTTCCTCATGTCTGCCACACAGTTGCCCAACAGCAGCACATTGCCTTCAGGGGAGGGAATGAATTTGTCTGCACATGGCAAAAGCCATCAGCCAAAAATTAGCAAGAAGCCAAAAGCATTTGCAAAGCATGAGTAAAGGCTTGCTTTTAAAAAGTTTTTCTATATTAAAAAGATTTATATAGTTGAAAAATGCATATAGAAAAATGCTACTGTTTTTTTCCTGTGTAAAAGTGATTCTGTTGTCTGCAATGGAGATACCCTGTATTTACACTGCTGGGTATGAACTGCACTGTTCTCAGTGTACAAGTCAATATCCAAAATCATAAGAATCTTATTCATTACTTATTACACTGAGATATTACAACAAGCATTATGGCAAAATGCCAATTCAGATATTTTGATACCTAAATTTCCTTCATAGTTCAGCTGAGTATTTTCTGTCTTGGGCTTTTTCTGACAAGGACTGGCATGCTAACAAGGGAGATAGATAGGGTGTAAGATTGTGGTTTGCCTTCATAATGCCTCTAGGATCATGAACAGATCCAGAAGGTTCCTAAAAGATTCCTAAACACCTGGATGATAATCCCATGTGTAAGACTCTGTCCAAAGTTTCTCTCATCTGCCTCACGATCGTCATGAAAAAAGGGAGAAACTGGGACCACCGAAAAAGGATCCTGTTTGACATCCTGGTTTGGTGGGAGTGTGCCAGGGTCCCGAGGCCGGAGCAGAGCTTCTGGCCTGCTGAGTCATTGTTTGCAGGTGTGTTTGCTGTACCTAGTGGAAGGAGAAGGGGCACCTTGACCTTCCTTCGCCTGCATCGCTTTGCTACAATGGCCCTGGGATTTTTCCACCTCCTAACCTGGCTGGACTCTTTCCTGGAATTACCTTTTGGTGGTCTCCACAGAAGACCCTTTATCTTCTGTACGACCACTGTGAAAGATGGACTGAGATGGGAGAAGCCATTCCCTCCTAGACTGAGACATGAAACCCCTATATGGAAAAGACTTCTTTTCTCTTCAAGGACTGAAACCTCTAACCTGGGGGGGGAGGGGGGCAGTGTGTGTGTGGGAGAACAGCTGATCAAACTGAGATGTTTGCCTGCAGGTAGTGACCACTGGACCAAGAAGACAATGGCTCTTGCCCACTGCTGACCAGATGAGATCATAGACTATTAGATTATTCCTCCCCTCCTTCACAATTCTCAATAGAAAAATTCTAATAAAAGCCCCCGGGTTAGCTTGAGATTTCGAGATCTCCCCAGCATGAAAGAGACTCCTTGACTGGACCTCGACTGGACCTCGAGTGGACCTCGAAGAACTATGTCGCCTCTATGCTGGTAGCTAATACCTCCCTTTCTCTCAACCCTTTTCTTTCCATAGGCTTTCTCTCTCTCTTCCCCAATCCCCTCCAACTCATTTTGCTGTGATTATTCAATAAACTACACTGATTTTGATTGTTACTGCAAACCCCCTTGCCGTGTTGGTGTTTTGTACCCTGAGATCAAGTAACGAACCATCACAATCCTGTCTGTGAGGGTGGATCGTGACATCATGGTACACGTGTAAAAGCAGCCCACAAGAAAAGGTGCCTTGATTTGTTGCTTTGATTTGATTTGTCAACAGAGAGGGTCTTATGGCTGAAATGGTTATTGGTGAATGTCCTGACTACAGATATCACGGAGCAATCATGGTGCAATCTGGTGACAACAGGAAAAGTCTCAGAAAAACTTCAGATCTGGCTATGAGGAGACCAGACTTAACTCAGGGAACTACTTAATGATGTCCTCTGGGAAAATGCTTTCAAACGTGCTGGGATCCATCAGTGCTGGCCACTTTTTAAGCCTCACATCCTAAGAGCACAGGAGCAAGGAATCTCAAAATGTCAAAGCCATGCAAACAAGGCAGAAAGCTGGCTTGCATGAACACGCATCTTCTTCTGAAGCCAAGGCAAGACAATAGAATGTATGGCCAGAGGAAGAAAGGTCAGGTGGCATGAGAGGAATACAGAGATGCTGCTTGTCACTGCAGGGAGAAGCTTCATGCAGACAAAGCCCAACTGGTACTGAAGTTAGCCAGTACTGTGAGGGACAAAAGAAAGTGCTTTTTAAAATAAGTCAATAGCAAGAGGCAGTTCAGTAATGACTTTGTCCTGTATGAGGAAGATGAGGATGGTAGCCTCACAAACAGGGACAAGGCAGAGATATTTATTACCTTTTTTGCTTCAGTGCCTCAAAACAAAAGATGGGCGGTGGGAGTGCCAGTGTACTGAGCTGAAGGATATGAGAGCATGAGGAATATGTCCTGAGCTGAGGCTGTAAGAATGATAAACACCCAGTTACTCCTGAGCTTGTGCAGGATTTGCCACTCCAGATGGTTGCTGATTGGTCACTTGGGACTACCCAGGGCTCCATCCTAACACCAGTTCTCTTTCTACATCTTCATGATGAACTTGGATATAAGACTGCAATGTATACAGAGTAAATTTGCTAGGACAATAAATTGGGAGGAGTTGTCCACTCCCCCAAAGGCAGAGAGGCCCTGCAGAGAGACTTCAACAAATTACAGACCTGGACAATCACCAACCTGGATTCTGCACCTGGGATGAGACAACTCTGGATGTGTGTATAGACTGGGGAATGAGAGGCTGGAGAGAAGGACTACCGAAAGGGACCTGGGGGTCCTGGTCAATGACAAGTTGAACATGAATCAGCAGTGCCCTGGCAACCAGGAGGGCCCCCATGTCCTGAGGGTATCAGGGACAGAATCTACAGCCAGGCAGAGGAGGGGATTTTCCTGATCTGCTCTGTATTCGGGCAGCCTCACCTCAAGTGCTGGGGGCAGTTTTGGGTGCCTCAACATAAAACCGATATTAAGCTGTTAACATTTAAACAAGGATTGTGAAGGGTTTGGAGTAGAAGCCATATGAGGAGCAGCTGAAATCCCTTTGTTTGTCCAACCTGCAGAAGAGGGGACTGAGGGGAGACCTGGTCACTGTCGTCAACTTCCTCATGAGAGGAGGTAGAGTGGCAGGGATCAATCCCTCCTGTCAGGTGACCAGTGATAGGTCTTGAGAGAACAGCATGAAGCCACATTGAGGGCATTTGACTGGATATTAGAAAAAGATTCTTCACCCAGAGCATGACTGAGCACTGAACAGGCTCCCCAGAGAAGTGGTGACAGCACCAAGCCTGCCAGAGTTCAGAAACATTTGGCAAACTCTCTCAGGCACGTGGTATGATTTTTGGGGTTGTCCTGTCCTAGGCCAGGATGTGGACTTTGGTGATCCTTGTGGGTCGTTTTCAAATCTAGATGTTCTATGATACTAAGATTCTGTGATTCTTTGACATTTTTTTTTTTTAATACCAAAATGTCACAGTCTTACAAAGGAGATGTATTTAGATAAATGTCAAAACAGATCTCTTTCATTTTCCCTTTTGGGTCAGACATGCATCCTTCTCCTCACAGGAGCCTTTTAGCATAGAAAAACAGATTCAAAAGCCTCAAGCATCCAGTATGAATCTTATCTGATCTGATCCTTAACCAGCATTGCTTCTGTGTTCTGCAATAAATCAATGCTACATTGTGGCTTGACTGAAAGGCACTGTAGTTTTCTATCATGTCCATTATATATTTTATATATAACTTGAAGTCAGATACCAATCACAGATCATAGGGTTATTGTACTATCACTCTTAAATCACATTAGTAACGCCCATGGTGGATATTTCTGTTAAAATTTCTGTTGGTCTGTGTTCATCAGCAGGGAAATATTGCTGAATTTTAAATGGATACCAACACAGTGGTTGCGTAACAGTTTCATGTTCTTAATTTCCTGAGCAAATAGAATAAATTTTATTCTTCAAATGTATTATGTTTGCATTTTAATTTGTATTCTTTTAAAGAAGGCATATTTTGAGTGCAATTTTTTTCCTTATATTTTTAATGGGAACTGTAAGTTCACCTGTTAGCCCTTGCTGGGGCACATAAAAAAATTGAGAGCTCTAGGATTATGAAGATTATGTCAGGAAGGAAAGAGAAATGCAGTGTACATCACCTGTACAACAACCTAGTAACAGAATCTGGAATGAGTGCTCTCATCATGGAATTACGGTACAATTTCATAGTGTAGAATGCCTCAACACCGTTTTTGTGGCCTGGGTTCTGTCTATTTCTGGTCACCAGCAGCACCAAATAGGTAAATAATATTTCTAGAAAAAACACTTACCAATTGATTTAAAACTCTGCTGGCTGTTGATTCTTTCAATTGATATTTACATAGAGTTTTGTGTAGGAACTAAACAATAATTAAAAAAGCAACTGCTTTTAGTACTTCTAGGAGAAGAAATGTTGTAAACTTCAATTGAATTTAACAGTTAAGAAGCAGTTAAGGAGACTTAGGATCTAATATTTCCCTGCACCACCAACACAAGTTGCATTTACCCCTGTGCAACATTACACTACAAAGCCTTAACAGGTGCTTTTTAAAAAAGGATTTTGCATTTATCTTCCATGTATCTGGCAAGAGTTATTTCTGTCACTTTATATGGCAGACTTGTTTAGATGGATAACAAGCCCAGTAATTTTCAGTGCCCAGGGTAAATCCTAAGATGTCCCTTATGCCAGTCCTTTAGGTTTTGCAGTAAATGCTGAAAAGGGAGATCATTAATTTTTCCAAAACTTTTCCAAAACTCTTGATTTGCATTTTCATTAATGCAACTTGTGGTAACCTCATCATGGTTAAACAGTAGCAAAAACTGAATTATATTTAAAACTACTCAGAGAAAAAGGTGTTTTTCCTTCAAAAAGATGTGCTCCTGATCAACATAGCATTTTCATTGAGTGCAAAGGAAAAATAATTTACTGGGAACACATCATAGCATGGGTTCCCGCTGGGTAATAATTAGCATTGACTCCATGATTCCAGAAGGCTGTTCAATCACTTTATTATACTATACTATACTATACTGTACTACACTACACTACATTATTAAGAAATTCATTGCCGCAACAGATAGTCCGATACAGACAGACCAGATTGGTCCTTGATTCCAAAACACCATCACCATTGGCCAATTAAGAAATCATCCTCTGGTAAACGAATCTCCATAACACATTCCACAGGCTCATAACAACAGGTGCAGCAAGTGGAGATAAGAATTGATTATCATCCTTTTCTCTGATCTTCTCACAGCCTTCCCCAGGACAATGCCTGGGGAAGTTGTGCCTGCTGCTTTCTATGGAGAAAGCTACAGCCACAGGCACATCTTCATGGAAAATAAATAGAGGCAAAAATTCTACCTAAAACATAATTACCTATTACTACTGTGAGGCTTAGGGGAGACACACTCAGATGTATCTTTTAGTGTAAATTTTGCTACAAAAAGAGAGAACACTACCCAGTCAAACCCCAACATCTGTCACTAGTGTGAGTGACTGATCTCTTAATCACAAACTATTTGTTTCAGAATGTCTACAGGGTTTAAACCAACGCAAATATTCTCAGAAGTCCCTTTACAATGTAACTTTCTGCAGATCAAAAAAATAATTCTTTTTTTTTTTCTCCAGGTAAATTACAGAGAACAGGCACAGTATCACTATGCTGTGCTGTACAACCAATAGCATATGACACCAAGAGTAGGTGGTGACATGGTGTTTCCTGCTACTCTTTCTCTGTAGGAATTCTGATATCTTTTCATATCCTTGTCTTCCAGTAGGATTTACTGTCATTGGGATTATTTTTTCTTTCCTTTTCTTTTTTTGCAGCTTGACTCAAGGCTTGAGCTCCAGATGTTTTATTATTTTCATCTCAGATTGCTGGCACTTCCTTTCTGTCCACAGTTGTAAAGCTGTGCAGTTCTGGCTTCTTGGTTCCCTGTTTGGAGGCTGGATTATTGTTTGTTTGGCAGGGGTGGCTGTAGGCATGTGGGATGGGTGCTGCTGCATGGGGATCTGCAGTTTTTGAAGCTCTTTGTCAGTAATGCTTGGCAGCCCTTTCTGGCTTCAGTAACGTGCTAGGGCCCCACAGGCATCTGTAGAGATGAAAGGAAAGAGCTTAGCAGTTGTCCTAATTGCCAAATCCTGATTGCATCCTAGGTCACACTGCTTGATTCTTCATTCCTTAGGTGGAGACCAGAGTGCTGACTACCCAGTTATCCCCAAATAAATCCTTTCCCTTTCTTGTTTTGGAGTCACTCAGCTGTCATGTCCCATTATCCCTGTATTTTCCATGTGGTTACAGAGGTTCTCAGGCACAGCACACCTGACACTGCAAAGTATTGCAGGGCCATGGACGCTGTAAAGCTACTGAGCTACTGTCTGGCCCTATACTGTGCTTCTAATACTGCACAGTAACTGGAACATGTATGCAGGGGGCCTCTGCCTCCTGTGCAGGTTACCAGAACAATCAGAGGTTAGTTACATTGGGAAGCAGGAATTGTAGAATAGCAAGAACTCGTGCTCCACAAGAAGACATCAGTATTCTTATTAATAATATTGCCAATAAGGCAAAGAAAATCTGAATGAAAGGAATCGTTGTCATTTTCCCAAATATGTAAAATGAAACCATGTTGTTACAGCTGGCAATCATTAGCACTGGCAACACAGGCTTGTCTTGACAAACTTATAGTAGTAATAAACAATGTCTTGCCTTAAATAGAAATCTGCTTTTGAAGCTTGCTGCTTTTACTTACACAGGAAGTTGGGCTTGGCTAGTTTGTTATTGGACCCAAAGTCTTTTGTTGTGTGCTACTAGGATTTGGTGAAGTTTTTTTGTCAGCATTTTCTCCTCTAAAATGTAATTCAGTTAAATAATAAAAATGAAGCATTTTTCTGAGAACATAATTGTTGCTACAAAAAAAAAAAAAAAGAGACCATGAGAGAAAAAAAAAGGTAAAAATTATAAGATTTCAAAAATAGTCACTTTGATTTCACAACATATTAATTAGCTGGCATTTCCTACTGCATTTGAATACTTGAAATACAATCTGTTTGATGACTGAGATTCATGGTAAGCTCAGGATTTTTCAGTTCTGGAGAGATGAATTCTGCCAACTCAAACAAAGGGGCTGGTATGTGGTCTGAGCTACTCTTGCTATAGGGAAAGTAAAGGCATCACCAGGGAAAAAGAATGGGTGGGAGTGGGGTTGACCTGTGGTACATGGCACTTCCAGCTGCTCTCCCAGTAGGACCAGCAGTAAAACTGACTTCTTTTACTTGGGAGAGCCAAAGCAAGCAGGAGGCTCTTCTCACTGTACTCTCCATGTCCACTACCTGCAGCCTCAGGAAACAGATTTTATGCCCTTGCACTGATTAAATGAGATGTTGTGATTTCTCTTTTTCAGTAGCTAGCTAAAAAAAAAAAAAAGTCATGGTCAGTGGATGCTAATGTCTTCATTTCAGAGAAATGCATAAATCCTTTCCCTGACAAATTCTAAGCATTCCTCTAAAGAAGAACAGATATTTATAGAAGGAAGGTGAGAAGGACTGTCTAGATATTTCATTATATATGAACTTATATGGAATCTATCTGATTTCTTGGTTTTGGGTTCTGGTGTTTTTTTAGGATCCAGCATTTAGACTTCAGTATTTATATATAATTTTTATTGGTTAGTAGCCTCTGGACCAGCTAAGAACGAACACTGGCTATTGAAGAGTCATTCTCTGAGCTCTTTCTTTTCTCCATATTTTTCACTTCTGGAATCATGAGGAATTTAGCTACTCAACTTGTTTATGTTATTAGGCAACAGAGTTTAATTCAGCATAGACCTGGAAAGTATTTTCTGGTTTATCCACTTATTGTAGTCACCAGAGATACTAGGCTAGAATTTTCAGGGGGAACCACCTGAGACCCACTTCTCCATGGCATTCTAAAGTTGACACACTTGACATGAAAAAGAGAAAGAGCTGTAAACAGAGAGTTCAAGAACTGTTGGACTGTTGGAACATGAAACAAGTTCTTACTCATGATCCACCACCACCTTAATTTGATAATTCCTTTTTTTTTTTTTTTGATAGCTATACTCCCAGAAACTACTAGGGTGAAAATTAAAATTAAACCTTTTGTTTATGATTACCAAGGTGGGTTATTTGGCTGGAGGCTGGTTTTTTTTGTTTGTTTTCTTTTGTTTCTGTATTTTTCTTTATAAAAATAGCTACTTTCATTCTTTTGCCTATAGCTGCACTATCATTTAGGATCCCCTCTGTGATTTTTATTTGCTTCTTTCTCTAAATCCTAACTAAAAAGTAACCAGAAACAATTATTAAGTATATTTAAATTTCAGTGTGATCCAAGAAACATGGTTGTAGGTGATTCCTCTTCAATCTTATGGCAGAGGATTTTCTGAAATGTAGCAACATTCTGAATAAAAAACCATGACAAAAAAACATAAACCAAAAAACTAGCAACAATTTAAACAATACCTTAGAGATAAAATATTTATCTTTACTTTTGTTAGTAACTAAGGAAATGGACTGCTCTTAACTCCCCGTGGTAAGGACCTATTACATCACACAAGAGGTGCCACTGATTCATACAGGACCTTAGCCACTGAAACTTTCTCCATGGAGCATAGAGTGGGAAAGATTGTTCCAGCTTATATGGTCTTTTAAATTGCTATATCAAAAGCATATCCTGAAATGAAGAGACCAACAGATTTTGTTAAGTCTCAAGTATTGTTATTTTCATCCCTGGATGAAGGGATCGAATGCACCCGAAGCAAATTTGCTGATGGTACCACACTGGGGGGAGTGGCTGCTCCCCCTGAGGGCTGTGCTGACCTTCAGCAGGACCTTCATAGGCTGCAGGTTTGGGTGGAGGGAACCTCAATGAGGTTAAACAAGGGCAAGTGTAGGGTGCTGCACCTGGTGAGGAATTATGCCAAATACCATCACAGGTCAGGGAGAGACCAGGAAGAGTGTGGCCAGCAGGTCAAGGGAGGAGATCCTGTCCTACTTGGCCCTGTTCTGGGCCCCTCAATGTAAGGAACACAAGCAGCTACTGAAGAGAGTCCAGTAAAGGCCATGAAGATGATAGGGTCTGGAGCATCCTTCTTCTGAGAAGAGACTGTGGGAGCTGTGCCTGTTTAGTCTGGAGAAGAGAAAACGGAGAGGGTATGGCATTAATGTATATAAATATCCCCAAGGTAGGTGTCCAGACCCTTTTCAGTGGGGCCCAGTGACAACACAAAAAGCAAAGGCCATAAACCAAAACACAAGAAGTTCCACCTTAGCATGAGGAGGGACTGCTTTATGTTGCAGGTGGCAGAGCACTGGTAAAGGATGCTGAGAGAAGTCGTGGAGTCTCCCTCTCTTGAGACATTCCAAACCCACCTGGATGAGTTCCACTGTAACCTGTTCTACATGACTCTGTCTTGGCAGGGGTGTTGGAATAGATGAGCTCTAGAGGTCCCTTCCAACCCAAACAGTTCTGTGGTTCTGTGACTCTGTGAAGTATGCAGGTGAAGGAGACATGCAGTGAAACCCAAGAAATATTATTTTTCCTTGTACCCAGCAAATCATAAGAAATATGGAAAGGAAGGAGAGAACCTCCATGTAAAATACTACCTGGTTGGCAACTGGTTTTGTTTTTTTGTTTTTTTTTCTTTTTTTTCTGGCAAAAGTGGCTCGGAAATATATATCAAAATTGTTTCTTACAATCTATTGTATAGTCTAGTGTTCTTAGTATAGTCAAATAAAAAGAAAATATAGAGAAACAAACCAAACATGTTATTTGGAGGCAAATGTGGAACAGGCTATTAAGAAGGACAATTAGGAGGTAAATGTAGTTCATTTTTTCTCCAAAGGTTTGTTATCTACTTAAGTCTGTACAGAATGAATTAGAGATTATATATGCATAGGTGCAACATTTGTATAATCTTATTAATATGAACTACTTGGTTGTCATCACAAATGGTTTTGTTCTTTCCAGGAGCCCTTCAAGTTTAGTTATGAGGATCACTGATTTTTCAATGGGATCAAATAGGAGGCCCATTTTTCAGATGATAAATAGGATTTGAGTCTGTTTCTATTTCTATCCAAATTAATGCTAAGTCTAAGTATCAATATGCAGAAACCAGGCTTGCGATCACATAGAACATATGTGGCAACTGAGAAAGGAGTACCATTTCCTGACTACTACTCCTGTGCTTTAACTACAAACCTCCTCTTTGCCTCAAGTTGTTGCTCCTTCACTTGCACAGGAAATTACACAAAAGCTTCACTAGGTCCATGACAAAAAATGATATAATTCTGCTTTCCTTCTTCTTTTGTTTATTTACTTAGCTGGTGAAATGGAACAAGATGATGATAAATGATCAAACAAGACTAAGACACAGAAATGGTAACACTCCAAAAGTTCAGACTGTTCTATAGAGAAGCTGTCAAATGTTTGCAGCTAGAAAAATTATTGTTTGTGAGTGAACACTTATACACTGAACTTGGCGGGCTGTGAAATTTTAATGCATTTGATCCAGTGTATTTATCAAAACGTACTCCAAAACAATATGTAAGTGAGGAATCACAATTCCTGCAGCTTTATGAGCTTTCTGGAGGGCCCAGTGTAAGATTTTATTTATTTATCTCTTCATTCAGTTAATCTATTTTTGAAGAAGCTTTTTCTCCTGTCTCGTGGATCCAAAGATGTTCATCGCCAGACACTTTCTGATGCCAATCCACCTTCACAAAGAGAAAGCTCATTTCCATGAAGAAGTTGTATTTTTCCCTAATGATGCATTCTTGGAGTTATGATCTCTACATATTGCAGAGAATATGATTATAAGACTTGTCTTTTCTGTAAGATAAATAAATCACAACAATTGCTCTCACGTTTCCTAGTGAAATCTAATTCATATGTATTTTGACTCGTTTAAGGTATCTAGGTTGACTGGGTCATATGCTGCTTGCAACTCAATACTCCCTTCATGTTGCTGCTCAAAAGGTAACTGGGCTTTTCTGTGTAAAAACTGGAACTTGCTTACACTTGTTTTATATTACCATTTATTTTAAAATAGTTAATTTTATATTAACTATTAGTAGTAGTACTTTTATTACATTCTTGGAAGTCACTGAAGTTTTACCAAAAACGCTGAAAGCAAACTGAGCACTGAATTAAAATTACTTATTCAATAACTTATTTAGAGTCCCTTTTAAAAAGGAGTCACATAGAAAAGATGAGAGGTGGTGGGTACAAATGTCTCCTGGGGAGATTCTGATTGGAGACAAAAGGAAAATTTATTTCACAATCAGATCAGCCATTTAGAATCACCTCTCAAGGGAAGTGCTGTATTCCCCAACAGTAGATTCTTTTGTGCAACAGTCAGACTCCAGACATTGTTCTTGAATACCTCTTTTGCAGAGCATACAGCAGTTCAGGGCAACTAAAGGTGACAAAAATTGATTCCACAGCACCTGCATATGCAATTTAGTTTATTCCAATTGAATTAGGAGCTTTCTGTGTGATGTGGTGTCATGCATGAGCAAAGGATAGAGCAACCAGCTGAAATATTGACCAGCTTCTCTCTTTCCAGTTACACGTCTTATGGGTGTTACAAGCTCTTTAAAATACTGCGCAGCTTCACAATCACATCTGAGGTCCTGTTCTGCATTGAAAGTAGAAACAAAATTTGCTGCTTCCTTCTCTCTTCTCAATTCATTAAAAAGCCTAATTATTAAAAAATTAGTAAAGAATTCAAAAAGTGAGTGTGAAAATGGAAAATTATTTACATAACAACAGAACACATACTCTGAGCTGAGCTGGCAGAGATGACAAAATTTTGATCCTATTTATGATGCACTATTATAGTCCGTATTTTGAGTTGTATTCTAGGTTTATGAGGACAAACCTCTGTAACTCTTTTCAGGTGATGGTACGCCATCTGAAAGTAGTTTGGGTTAAAAGCTGCAATAATAAAGTCAGAAGGTCACAAAATATACAGAATATTATGGGCAGACAGTGTCCCAGGCTACCATTATATCTTTTGACAGGTTAGTATATAATTTTAGCTAAAAAATTTAGTGAGATTGAGGGAGTGGGAAATTTCTTTTGAAAGTCTCTGTGTCTCTTGTTGACATTTAAAAAATGAAATACTTTTACTTTCTATTTTAAAATGGAATTGCATTTACCTCACAAAAAAAAAAAAAAAAAAAAAAAAAAAAAAGGAAAAAAGCACCTACATGCTTGGGAAAAAGCCCCCAGCAGAAAGTCATGAAACTAAACATGAACCAATAATCAATAATCAGTAATTAATAATTCTGACTTCAATAAGTGGAGAAAACTGGGGATAGGTATTGCTGATACTGTATTGCTTTAATATAGTAAAATCTACAAACCCATCAGTTAATTGCTGCTAAAAAGATTTAATGAGATTTTATAGAAATGCTAATTTAAATAGTTAGCATCAGTGAAAATTACCAAAATCACACTTTTTCAAACAGTTCGTACATGATGAACCAGAAGACAATAGGCTGACTTCTGAAGCTTATATTTTCTTAAAACAAAACCTGCTCTTGATGCTCACTATGATGTTTTATTCTTCTATAAAGTGACTACTCAAATATGGAAGCTAAGCTGTTAGCGACTCAGGTTCAAGTAAGTTAAGGATAAACACTTTCACCCTGTCATGAACCTAAGTGTTTCATATTTTAATTGGCAACATTCACATCGTTGAGCTTTTCATTTAGACTTTGTTAAAATCTGCTCAGAAAGACAGATGGCTGGTTGTTATTTTTAATTCACAAGCAATGTTAAATATATGCCATATGTTATAGAACTTTGCAGGCACAGCCTTTTGAATGCTATCACAATAAACTTACAAAATTACATAAAAGGGAAATCTGATAGTGAACAACACCATTGCAGTTTACATTTTAGCAAGAAGGAAATAAAAATGACCAGACTTCCTTCTTGCTAAAATATAATTATTCAAATCATCAATCTTTGGAACATCAAAATTGGCGCAGAAGGGAAGTATTTGTGGGCTTTTGTTATCTATTTTTCTGCATCTAGGAAAAAGTCTTTTCATGCACTACATGCATTAACTGAGATGTTTCCTTGTAAAGAAAACGTTCATGATGCTTTACACTACTGTATGTGGCAGCTTCATGTGTAGGTTAGTAATGAAAAAAGACGAGCCTAAGTAAAAATAGTTTTTAGCATAATTTGAGGTCAGAGCTGTTGTCAAATGAGACATTCAAGCTACATCTTCCCTAGAATGGGAGCTGTGGAAGCTGTAGCAGCAATTGTAAAGCAACTTGGAAATATTTTCTTTTTCCAGAAAACATAGCTAATGGATATATGGCAGCCCACAGTCTGCTGTAACAAAGAAAAGTATGCCAGGCTTCAGCAGCTAGTAGAAGACTCATATTTGAAAACACTGCATTCAGCGAGTTCCTGAATTGCATGTGGACTTCTGGCCTGTGAGTTTTCAGGAGCAGCTCAAAGAGACAGACAAGGTGGTGTGTATAATAACAACCTGTTATATTTAATGTGATGCAGACAATGAGATGTCTCCCAGGGAGGGAATAACAACCCTGCAGGTCAAAGCTGGGGAGAATGGTGTCTTAGAAATGTTTCTGTGTGTGAGCAGGGGAAGCAACCTCACAAATCTAGTGATGAGCTGTGCCTGAAGCTCTCCCTGGAGAGTCCAACAACCAGCACTGAAAATGGAGCACATTCAACAGCTCCTGTGCACCAACAGTCAGTCTGGACTATCATGGTGAAAGCGTCAGTTGGGCTGTCATGAGCAAGTTTCATTTATTTGATCTTCTGTCTTGCATGGTAAAGTTGCGGTGGTCCTGAATTTATTCAGCTGCTGAACACTGCTTGAAGCCACTGGAAGTGAAGCTTTAAAGTAATGGTATAAATGTATGTGCAGAATGCCAAGAACATTTCTATATAGTGTGGAGATGGATGAATTATTCATTGTGAATTATTCATAACACAATTTTTGACATTTTGCTGGAATAAAATTCCATTTTTTTAAATTATTCACAACATCACCAAATAATTCTTGAACTTTTCATTACCAGACACCAGAATACTTTCATAGGTTCTTGGTTTCTTTCTTCATTACTCATCTTAATCAATGAAACCTGATTAATCCAACCACTTTTGTAGTTTTTAATATCTTAGGCCACAAAACCAGTAAACTAATGAGATCCAGCACTGCTATGAAGGCTGTTAGAGAAAGTGCATAACATTTCTTTTTTAGAACTATTTCCTTTTGTAAACACAGATTCACAGAGGTAAATTTGGTTATAATAGATAGGTTTCTAGAATTTGCAGTAATATTTTTTTCAGTATTGTCATTGACACAACTACTATTTGAAGTGGTTTCAGAAGTACTGATCGACATTCACATTTCTTAAATGGAATTGATCTAAATCTAGTTTTCAGGTAAATATGGGATTAGTTAATTAAAATCAGTGAAGAGATGTGACTGCACAAGCTGAATAAGAAATAAATTAATTCAGAATCAGAACTCATCTTCAGAGGTGTTCAGCTATAAATAGGGGGAACAAGTATAGATTCAGAGCTATAGAGGGTTAGAGCCTAGAAATTGCATATAAAGCTCTGTAGAAGAAATCTATATCTTGCTATCAGCCCTCTACGTGTTATGCACCTAAGGAGCAAAACTGCTACTGAAACACTAGAGTTTTTGAGACTAACCAATAAGCGAAACCAAAAAAGGTAAAACATGTCACAACAAATAGCTCCAGTCAATGAACTCTAGGTCTTGTGGCAGCTTTAGAGTACATCTGCTAAAAGCAGCAGTCACATATAAAATCCCCTAGATGCTCTGGGCTAATTCTTATTTATGAAAGTGAAGTGGTTGGGTGAATAAAAATAAGAATTAAAAAAAATATATAAGAAATATAACTATTTCTTGCCCAGTTTCCATGGAAATGAAAGTGGAAAGACTGCTGGCAGTCAGTAGCTGAGTGTGAGAACTCTCGCTTGCAGATGTCAGTTCCTCACTCTTCACTGAAAACTGCAAATGTTGGTTTAAAAAATCAGCTGCAAACGATATCTTCAAAACACTGTGGATTTAAAAAAAAAGTTGATAAACTAGCTTTAAAATGGGAACATTTAAAATGTAAAAGTCTTTACATTTCCATCCACCTGGCTGCTGAGACACTTTCCTTTTATAAGCAAAAAAAGTGGTGACTACATTTTCAGTTACTATCTTCTGGATTTCCCTTTGGCTCAACAGTTTGAGTTGATCATTTTGCTGACTGTGCTGAAAGTGTTCCCCACTTAAAGGAGGCACATGATTTCTTACTGGTTTCATAAAGCACTCATGGATTCTGTTTAGATATGGACTGCTAAGATTTACATTGACGTAAACATGACAGAGAAATGAATGGATCTAGTTTTTATTCAAGATGTGATTGTTAGTATATAATATCTTTCAAGTAAAGAATACTAACATATTTCAAATAAAGACTGAGAAACTTTCTCAGTGTCTTGCTAGAGTCACACAGTTTGGACACAAGTTTACAACTGTTAATTGTTTAATGAAAAATAAAATAAAATAAATATTTTCCTTTATATTAAAAAAAGACAAGAAACATGTTAGTTATAACCAGTGCACATTCTCTACAGCCTACAAAAACTCTCCTTAATGCATTTATTCCACTCTGTATCTCAACAAACAGTAGTTTATTGTTCTTAAATACTACATGGAGAATAATGACTGGGAGGGATTTTCCAGAAGATTACGGTCTTAAAGACAGATGAGATGTTTTTATGTCATACAATATTTATTATAGTAATGTATAATTTTCCCTGGAATGACTGTTTGCTAGTTGGCGAAATAAGTAAGAAAGTAACTCATTCACAAACAGCATCATTAGGAGCTGAGGTAAATAAGCAGCTGATCTTGCTTGTTCTGTACACTGAAGCCTTGAGACTAGTTTTCCCTTTTTTCCTTACGCCTTAATTCAGTTTTTGTGGCTGCTGTGGCAGGTGGAGTATTTTATATTCTCATCTCATTAATCAGGTGTGGGTTACTGAGGAAGCTCTATAAATGCTTGTTTAGGAGATTGAGACACTATAACCCATAGCAAACCAGCTGCAGCACCATGAGGCTACGATGGAGCCAAGACCTTGGTAACACACTCCAAATATTGTGAGGCATCTGTGAGGGAAGCAGTATCACTTATGCAATGAACAAGATTATCGCTTAAACCACACCATTATAAGAGAACAGCAAACAATACCGTAGTAAACTTTCTGATTGTATGGTAACGAGTATAGCAGAATTTAATACACAAAATCTCCCAGTCTTCACTTCGTGGTCTGACTCAGAGAAACTATTATTTTAATTCTCTGAACTGATGCAATATACAATTACAAATTTTTCTTTTTCTCATTTCAAATTATAAAAGAAAAATAGAAGTATTTTCCTACAAGCTTTTATTTTACTCCCCTTTTAGCTATACTGACTTCAAATTACCAAGATTAATCAACAGTTACCCAGAAAAGAGATTTAGTTAAACCATTGTATGCTTATTTGGTTCTAGGCTTATGTACAGGGAAGCACAGAAATGAGAATAAAACCACTGCAGCAGAGCAGAGGAGCTTCACTAGTGGGGTTCTGCAGGGCTCTGTCCTAGGGCCAGGTCTCTTCAGCAACTTCAAAAACAACTTGGTTGCTGAACTGCAAGTAATACTAAGTTTGCTGATGACACTGAACTGTACAGTTCCTCAAAGGCAGAGAGGCCCTGCAGAATGACCTGGACAAACCAGAGATGATGGGCAATCACCATATGAATTTTAACAAAGACAAGTACTGGATTCCTCACCTAGGATGAGGTAACCCTGGATATACAGACAGACTGAGGAATGAGAGGCTGGAAAGCAGTGCTGTGGAAAGTGACCTGGGGGTCCTGGACATGAGTCCACAGTGCCCTGGCAGCCAGGAGGGGCAATCCTGTCCTGGGGGGCATCAGGGACAGCATTGCAGGTGGACAAGGGAGGGAATTGTCCTACTTTGCTCTGTTCTGGGGTAGCCTCACTCTGAGTCCTGTGTGCAGTTTTTAAAACAGATATTAATCTGTTTGAGACCCCCCAAAGTGGGGCCAAGAGGATGGTGAAATATCTGGAGAGGAAATCTTGAGGAGTGGATGAAATCCCTAGGTTTATCGACCCTGGAGAAGAGCACCCTGGAGAAGAGCACACCCTGGAGAAGAGCACACTGAAGAGCTCACTGTGGTCTTCAACATCCTCATAAGGGGAAGTGGAGGGGCAGACAATGGGTCTCTTCATTCTCACGACCAGAGATGAGTCTTGAGTGAATAGCATGAAGCTGAGTTTGGGGAGTTTTAGGATGGATATTAGGGAAAAGCTTATCCCTCAGAGGGCTGTTGAGCACTGGATAGCCTCCCAAGGGAAGTGGTCACAGCACCAAGCCTGACAGAGTTCAAGAAGTGTTTGGACAACACTCTCAGTCACATGCTGTGATTCTTGCAATATCCTCCACAGGGCCAGGAGTTGGATTTGATGATCCTGATGGGTGCCTTACATCTAAGAATATTCTGCCATTTTGTGATTCCTGACACACTCTGCCTGCAAAAGAATGCTCTGAGGGCATGCAGGACACCATAAGGTTTTTGCTGGTTTTTTCACTAAATGTCAGTACAGCAGGCATGTAAAAGATATTTTGACATGTATGAACTTCCAGTGAAAGGGATGAAGCTGCTAAGTGATCTAACTGGTCAGGAATGGTGTAGTTTTAACCAAGATTTGAACCAACCTTTTTGACTGTAGTGAAAAAGCAGTTTTCAAAAGGAGTCAGAGATCTCCTTCTTTCCACCATGGACTACCTACCTCATAGTTACCAGTTCTTTACCCATGTCTTGCTATCATTGTATGCCTTCTCTCATCCTTCCTACTTGTTAGAGCTTCTAGTCAATTCCCTTGCAAATATTCTTTTAAGTGATGGATGTGATGAGATAGGTCAACATATCTACCCCTGCTAGAGTTTGTGGAGATAGGTGCAATTAAGAAGCATAGACCACACTGACTTTTTTTAACTGTGTTTTCTTATAGCAAAGATGAAGCTCACCTTCCCTGGGTAGCTGAGCTATGTCATTGTCCATGGTAGGACCAGTCACTGTAAGTGATTCAGGCCTTTGTTTCTTTCCTGAGGCTTATTGAAACTGTCTTTTCTCTTGAAGGCCAGTGCTTCCAACTAAAATGCTTTTTTGTCATCTCTCTTCAGAGTGTCTTCCAAACCATTTGTAATTCTTCCTAATTGTCCCCTGTCTTCTAGACTCTTTGCATGTCTTGTTTCCTCATACTTAGCAGTAATCTTGCATTGATGCGGTGGCAGTTTTTGCTTTTTTTTAATATAGCATTTATATACTCTCTGTACGCTTAGCTTACATATTTTTAGACTGATATTGTAACTTAGTTCTGGTATTTCTCTGGGCAGGAGGACAAAATCTTCTAAAAGTCTCCCTGTTGAACGCCTGAAGCCTTATGCTATCTTTGTTCTCCATAGGAACCAATGCTGGAGCCAGTTCTCTAGGACATATTTTTATAACCAGGATACAAACCTCATCTGAGGGGGGGAGATGCTCGAAGATGCCATAACAGGGGGACATTACTTTATCTGTTAAGCTTCTCATTGGGGAATCTTCATCAGGTGGGCTAATTTGCAAAGTCTATAAAAATTGTATATGTGTCATGTGCTGTATTTTCAGCATTTTCCGCCTTGTTGAGTTGTGCACCATAAGGATCCTTATTAAACAAGGTAAAACCCCTTTCATCCCCTTAACCATGTCTAGCTCATAATTCTAGGACCAGAGAAAAAGGCATCACCATAAATGAAACCTTAGTTTGAAATAACCTTCTTTCAGCTGATTTTTAGGAGACTTTTCACAACACGAATGCAGCATTCAGGAAACTAAGGAAATAATGTAATCTGATTCCATGCTCTGAGGTATGAAATGACTTTTGCTGGTGGCAGGGAATAGCTCACAATCTCCAACTTATGCTGTACAATATTTCTTGTTTAACTAAATATAGCTTTTGAATGAGACTGCAATGGGAGACTGTGCAGAAGGAGTCCTAGTGCCTAGTCCTATGCCTAGTCCTCACTCATTTACCTTTGACTTGGTGCGACCAGGGAGTTGATACAGCGCGGTTCATTACAACAGGAATGCCACAGCTTGCAGAGCTTTTATCATCCTTTTTATGGCTTTCTAATTTGCCTGGTTGCCCAATTTCCTTCAGTACAGTAAATTCAGCTATTTGCAGAGGTGGTATTGCCAGCTGATGATACTGGCACTTGGCTCATGTAAATTAATTAACATCATTAGTCTGATTCTTAGTACTGTGTTGCCCTCAGTGCACTGATACTGGACAGTGAGACCAAAAAATGAGATGAAACTCATTACAACAAAGTAGTAACTTCCTGAGAACATGATTTCCTTCTTTGTACATAAACTTGTAGTTCACCTTGACCATGACCTACACCTTATTTAAGAGTCAGTAAAAATTAAGTATATATAGCAAACCAATTTTTTAAGGTACTTATGTGACACATTTGGCAATTTAAGCATTAAGATAATTTCTTACTGCTCCTATAAGCACAGTGCCAATATGACAGACATCCTTAAAAATGTGGTGATGAGTGACAAGGAATTCATATTCACCTACCATCTGAAATTAGGAAAGATCACAACACCAAAAGCTATGTATAAAAAATTACAAAGTAGCAAAATACTGACAGATCAAAACTTTCAGCTTAAGTGGGCACAACCATTTATGCTTCTGTGCTCTTTCATATTGTCCCCTGCTCAAATTTTTATTCATATCAAATATTTCATACATCTGTAAAGTAATGGGTGCTTCCATGATCAGACTGGTTATCTACATGATGGTACAGCAGGAGAATAAATGGAGTTGCAATGGTTTGATAGTATCAATATGCAAATAATAAATATTGGGCTGTTGTTTCATATATCAACAATACAATTGTAATTTTTTTTTTAATTCCAGCAACATATACAATAATCAGGTGCTCTGTCATTTTTTCTGACCTGAAAACCTTCCCCTTCTCCTTCTTATTCAACATTCCTGAGCACCAAAACCCACACAACACTGAGATCAAAGGAAGATTTCCATTGATTTCAGTAGACTTTGAATAGAACGAAAAGAAAAAAAAAATCACAACTATGTCATAAAATAGTATAGACCTAAATTTCAGTAGAGATGGGAAGAAATGTTTCTCTTATTTATGTTCCATAAACTCTATTTCCTTGAGATAATTGAAAACATTTTCCCTGGTCTTTCTTTTATGGGGACTGTTGTGGAAAAGGAAGAGACAGAAAGATTCTTTTGAAATGCACCTGTGAAATCTTGGGGCCCATTACCAAGTCATTAGTGAACACAGGCCCCTGTGATGAAATTTTGCTTAAAAATTGTTAATCTGAACACAGGAGCTATTTGATTCACAGCAGCAACCACTGCCAATTTGAACTGATTGGGGGTGCGTATTCCTAGTTGTATTACTTTTCCTGTTTTCTTCCAACTAGTTCTATCTAATTCCTCAGATGATTCAGGCTTATCTAAGTTTTGGAAGTAAGCTAGCTTCATTTTATTAAGAAAGGAAATTTAAAATAGTACTTTGATTAACTATTCATGCCCTCCATCTGCAAGATTTCTTCAGTCAAATGCTCTGTTACAAGCCTGCCACTGTAGCTCATGATTGTGATGAAATGTCCCAGTAGAAACTTCTTTAGGCAGGCAGTATCAAAACTACATCTCCCGAGCCAATGCACCCAACCAGATTTCATAGTGACCTTCCCCCAGGAAACAGAGAACTTTTCTCGTAATTTGCATACAGCTGCAAACTGTCGCTAAGTGCAGTCTTAAGTTTCCCCCATCAGCTCTTTGCAGCATTTTAATCAATAACTTCTAATGGCAAATGACAACAGTGAGACAGGCCACCCTTCTAACTGTAGGAATATCATAAAAATTGAGAAATAAACAAGAAATGTCACAAACTTTCCAGCGAATGTTCCATGACATACTGTTTATGTTAGACCGCTAATCAGTCTTGATTCTGTGATAAATTTGAATACTAATCCCTTCTGAATAGGGATTAAGCTTCAGCATGTAGAGGAGGGATTCATTAGAATTCATCTCATCGAGACACAGCTTGAAAAAAATTGCATGGCACTCTGTACCTCAGACCTTTCAGTGCTGACAACCAATTGCCAAACCACCACTGAGTGGCTAAAATCAACAAACTGTAACTTATTAATGCCCATATTTTCTCAGTCAGAAGCTGATGATGTGTTGTGTTGTTGTCTGGAGAGGACTATCTTTAGGCAAAATGCTTTCTGGTTAGTTACACTAGACAAACCATCAAACAGTCCTGAAAAAGATGACAATAAGTAAGGGAAATTCAGTGGAGATCATGTTGACAGAGTATGAGCATGAATGTTTTCAGGCCCCATCTGTTGATTTATGTATCATTGGCCCACTAATTTCACTATTGTGCAAGCTCACAATAGTGAAATTACTTCATTGATTCAGCATGAATCAGACTATGTATTAATGCATTGCTGGAATGCCCTTTCCCAGGAAACATACACACTCTGGAATAGCTTTGACCTTCTCCACAACGTATTCATGCAAAGGCAATGGTGGCTAATGCAAGATGTGATGTGTGCTTAAAAGCAGTTTCTATTTCTTTAGCTACAGGGTAGAATCAATGAGTGTTTTGACCACGAAATTAGTAGGGCAAACTCTCCAAACTTTTAGGACTCTTTTCTCAGTGTCAACTAAATTGGCATAGCTTTGATGAACACACGGAGATTTACACATGATCACATAAGCTGTCCATATTTGCAGTAGTCCCCAATACACTCTGCTGTTGCAGGGAGAAATGTCTGTAGGCACTCTTAACTAAAATGCTTTGTTTACAGCAAATTATACATGGCTACGCAGCATTTACAGTTCTACATGCCCTAAAAGTGCAATAAAGCCATACTCAGGGACTCTCTCACAAGTGACTCCCTTTCTCTGTCTGTCTGACAGTACCCCAGCAAAACAGGAGATGAAGAACGAAGGGCAGAACAAAGGTAACCTTGAGACATATCATTATTCACAAGTGTCAGGTTGTAAGGAGCACTTCACAGTCCAAGGCTCATTCATTATAAGCAGCAGAAGTGTTAGCTAATTAATTTGAAATGTGTGTAAAAAAATCAAACAAGAGTTCAGATGTAGAATCCTAACACTGTCACATCAGCTGGTGTTGACCACATTTGCAGGGACTGCAAGCTTCAAAATCAATGTGTTTATCTCACTGACCCCATAATGTAGTTGCTTCATCTGAAACATTAGATATTGACTCATTTGGGTTTTGTACCTTTGACAAAGGTACTCTTCAGTATATTCCCTTCTTTTGAAGACAACTTCAACCTGAAAGTATTCTTTCAAAGAAAGAAAAGCAGCCATACAGTATGCACATCTTTGTGGGAAAAAGAAGAAACATCACAGCCGATGAAAATTTCCATCCACATCACTGTGAAGCAGTTCAGTAGTGCTGGTACCAAGCACCATAACATGGCTGATGCTAAAGTAAACAGTATTACTAGATAGTAACTTTGATAATTTTAGTTAGAATTCCTGTTATAACCTGAAGGTTTTGCACATAATGCGCTGATATAGAATTTTGGCTTTTTTGGTCAAAAATCTCTTATTGTCCCCAATAATTGAAATTGTAATGTCTATTTTCTTTGTCTATGACTCACAACAAAAAGAAAGATTCTCTTTGAAGTTGGTTAGACGGTGTTGTGCAAAATGAAATGTACAGCAATGTCAAACATTAAAAAAGGAAAACCCAAAACAACCAGCAAAAGTGCATGTATGGAAATCTGGGCTAGTTGCATCCAGAGATCATGGGATTATTGAGCACAGGTAGGGATTCTATGCTTTGAGTGTCCTAGCAAGAACATAGCTTTCACCCGAGACCATCCCTACATCTGGATGCTGCATACAATTTTAAAAATAATTCAGTAAAACATTATGATGTAATTTCTCCTTCAATGTGTTGAAGAATTTTTCTCACAAATTCTTAAAACAGAAAGCCTAAAAACTCCCTCTCTTGAGAAAACATCTTAAAAGGAAACTTATTATTGAAAAAATGTTGACTAAACAGGAAAATTCTGTCTCACAAATCTTGCAGTATTTACTTATTGCACTGGATTTACCTTCCAGGATGCTAAAGTTAACATTAGCTTTTTACAGAAAAAGCAGCTACAAAACTTCAAAGGCCCTTAAATAGTACATTTTCTGGACAACTAGAACATTCTCTACCCTACAGATTCAGTGAAAAAAAGTGCCCAACTGAGTGCATGGAGAAGAAAGTCCAGGAAAAGTGTGCTAGCTGGCAGGTGCAGGGCCACAGGTCTGCTCTGTCTTAGCAGTGAAATCTGATCATGGCTGACTTGTCACAAGTCAGCTCTGAATTTGGACCTTGTGGTCAATTCAAATTGTGGCTAATCACACAAGAGACAGGCAAGAACAGTAATTTCTTCTGCAGTAAAGCCAAGATTTCCCTTGTTATCAGAGATGAATTCTAAAAAAATGTCATCCTCGTTGTATTATTTTTTATTTTTCCTGTTGTCATCATATAATTCTAGTGTCTTTCAGAAAACACACATATGAAATCTTGTATTCTGTCTAAGTTTTACACTTGAAATTTGATGAATTTGTTAAACTACATTGAACAGAGGTTTTTTTACAACACAGGAAAAGTAATCATGTGTAGTACATAGGAGGGGTGAAATTTAATGTATGAGAGTGAACTTTAAACAGAGACGTATTTGCTAAGAGATTAGTTCAAAAGGGGAGTTACATAGCAATCATGTCCCAATGGAATATGCTTCAAGGTGTATCTGAAAAAATATTCCTTCCTTATCCTACATTGGTATGGTGAAAAAAATCTCTGTAAGATTACCCAGTTTTTTTGGTGCTAATACAAGATGACAATGTTCTTGAGAACTTTGCTAGTTCAATATTAAGTGATTTATATGTTGAAAGCTCTCCCTTACTCTTGGGAGACTTACAGTACACCAGATGTCACCTCCAGAGTAGTGTTCCTGATCCCAGCTTTATTCTAATACCCTTAAATTAGTTATGTTTCAACAGCTGTGAGTAACAACCTCAGTTCTGTCACAATACTTAGAATATCTATCGGTCATAATTATCATTTAGCACTTATTCAGTGAAGCTATATACAAGCAGCTTGTCAATTCTCCCTTGTAATCCTCCCCTTATTGTCCTGCTGATCTTCAAGCTGTTATTTTCAAAATTCCTTTCATGTAGCAAGTAAGTCTGCCAAAGTGCCTGTAACTAGAGATCTATAGCCACTGTAAGATATTTAGGGTTACTTTGTCTATGAATACTCCTGCATGTGTAGGTCAAAATATATAAATTTTTGGCACTGTTTTTTTCCAGGTTAAAGCATGGCTAAGCATCCAATTTATTTTTTAATGGTCAAGGTGTTCTGTCCCACCACTAAATTATCTTGGAATTAAAATACATGAAAGTGGTTAGCAGCACTCAGAAAAGCAGCAGAACACATACACAGGTGGCTGTATGCTTTCCTTAAATCTTGGGAAAAACTTTTGTTTTTCATCTGATGGTAAAAAGCTGAAAGGAAACTCTGTAACACCTTAGATTTTCTGTCTGCACATGAATTACCTGTCTTGCCTTTTCTTCTTTGCACAATTCCTGCTGGCCTGTACTGTACTGGCCATTTCCATGGAAGAGGAGTTTACTAAGCCAGTCTTTGCTACCAGCAACATAACAACTTTCCTAGTTCAAATAAATACTCCATACAGACCAGCATCACAGCTGTTATTAAAAAGGGGTTGAGACACAGAGGTGAAGCTGTATGTCATGGTGACAAGGTGAGGCTTAAGAGTTTCACTTTCCTAGCAATACTCCCCTTGTTGTGACTAATACACACCACTTGCTCTGTAGGGACTGAGTTCCTGATCACACTAGGAAATGGATTGGTACAGTGCCCAGCTGTAAGCTTTTACCATGAGAAAGTATCTAAAGAGGGATAATCTCCAGATGGATGGAACATATCAGGGGACAGGATGGGCACCAGAGATACAACTGCATCTGCAGCATGCCACTCCTAATAATGGCCTGAACCATCTCTGGGTGAAAATCATAGCCCCTCTGGTGTGTGTGTGTTTTGGCCAATATAAAGGTAATACTATTGCCAAGGGAAACAGAGAGACACACAGCAAAACATAAAAGGCAAAGGAGTATGTGTCTGAAGTAGAGACCTGGAAAGGAGTAAGGTATTTTTAATCTAGATGTTTTCTTGATATTTTACTTGTTTGACATATCTCAAAGGGTGCACTTTCCAAGTATTTGTCCACTCTCTGTGAAACCCATGTATACTTCTTGTATTCACAATACTGTTTCACAGGTTTACCGCCCAACTTAAAAAGGTTTGTGTTCAATTCTACATGTTTTGTAGTAGATTATCATACAGCTGAAATTGCTGACAGCAATTAAGTTTATTATTACTGTTTCATGATTGATTTGTGAATGCTTCTGAATTTCCCACATGTTAGCAATTCAGGCTGAAGTGTTTAATTTTTTAAAAAATTATATTCAAGAACAAGTCATGCTTGCTTCAACGAGATTTATAAAAGGATAAGCATATGTCTTCACTCAAGTTAAGAACAGACTGTCAGCTATTAAAAAAAAATCAAACCATATAGGAATTCCATCTTTAATACTCTGCCAAGAAAGATGCCAGGTAGGGATGTATACTCTTTGTGCAAGAGTCTCACATTTACAGGACATGGGGAAAACATGCTTTCACATACAGTGTCAGTGCAACATATTTTAGAAAAATTCTTCAGTTTGAAGACAGTCACTAGGGAGTTTGCAGCTATGCCGTAAGTGCTGAATGAAGCTGGGGTCTTAGAGGAAAATAGATGGTATCTGACGGTGTAATTAAAGTACACACATGAGGGATGACCTGGTGGGTTGACCCCGTCTGAATGCCAGGTGCCCACCAATGCCTTTCCATCACTTCTCAACTCATCAGGACAAAAAAGACAAAACAACAGTCTAATGGGTTGAGATAAGGACATGGAAAGAGCACTCACTGACTGTCACCATGGGACAAACAGACAAGACTTGAGGAAATTAATTACCAATTTATTATTAAATCAGAGAAGAGTAACATCTATGCTGAAGAAGTAAATCTATGCTGTCTCTCTGTCTCTGCTGCTGTTTCCTCCTTGTGTGGAGGAAGGACTCTTTACACTCCTTCCCTGCTCCAGTGTGGGAGATAGTCCTCTGTGGACTTATCCAATGTGAGTCCTCCCAAAGGGCTGCAGTTCTTCACAAACTGTCCCAGCATGGCTTTCCTGCGGGGCAGCAAATCTGCTCCAGCATGTACTCCTATCTCCATGGGTCTGCAGGTCTTGCCAGGAACCTACTACAGCATGGATTTTCCATAGTTCCTTTAGGCAGTCACCTGCTCTGGTGTGCAGTCCTCCAGGGGCTGCAAGTGGATCTCTGCTCCCCCTTGGGCTTTCTTGGGCTGCAGGGATGCAAGTAGTATGGGGTCACTGGGGAAAGTCTGCCCTGGCAGCTGGTGCATCTCCTGTCTGTACTGCTCTGCTGACCTTCATATATGCAGGGCTGTTTCTCACTCTCCTCTGCTCCAGTTTTTTCCCCATGAATACATTATCCCAGAGTTACTGCTTCTGGTGATAACGGGCACAGCCGGTCCAGCAGTGGTTTGCCTTGGAGCCACCTAACACTGTCTCTACAGGACATGGGGAAAGCTTCTGGCAGCTATTCAGAAGCCACCCTTTTTAGCCCCTCAAAACCAAAACCATATAATGCAAACTGAGTATGAATGAATTAACAGGGCACATGCCACTTTTCTCTAGCACTTTTCTTTGCTTTACTTTACTTAATTGTCCTGCAATGCAGTTGTGCTGTAATCAATCAATAAATAATTAATAAATTATTGTTGTAATTCATAAATTAAATATCTGTATGAGTCCAAGGCTTGCATCCTTCCCTCAGTGGTTGAGAGAAGACATCTTTGCCTGATTTTCTATTTGCCACCTGTCATTATTATTTATATGAAGCAATTATGGTACCTCAGTGTTGTGATGCACTAGATAGTTATTTGGATGCTGCACTGGGGTTGTGTTACATGAAAGTTTCCCCCTTTCCCTCAGGTGGTTTGTTCCCTTGGTAAGGTGATCTGTCCCTTGTAGCCCCTCCCTTCGCCCCTCCTCACTGGTTTCGCATTGGCTGCGGCCCTCCGTCCCAGCCTCCCATTCCGCGGGTATAAATGTCCCTTGTGTTTGGAGTTCGCTCTCTTTTTTTCAGCTGGATTGTCTCTGATGCAGATGTCCCTTGCCAGCTAATAAAACAGGACATCAGAACCACGTGGAGAAAGAGCGCTTCTCGTCCTTTACTTTGTCCATGTAGGATCCGTGCGGGCTTAAATCCCAAACTAGCCGGGGGGATTTACAGCCCGAAACCCACGGGTTCCTTCACCTCGGTGGTAAAACTTGTCTTTACACAGCTAGAGGTTGCTTTTACTTGTGATATCTCCAGCAGAAAATCCTTATATCCACAGAAAAATATTTATCTCCACAGAAAATACTGTGCATTTTCTACAGTAGTGCTGGAGAACTATAGCGGAACATAACATTCTTGACGATTGCTCTCAGTTGTTCTCAAAGAAACACTGGAAAACACGTCTGAAAGTGGAGGGAATAAGAGTATTTGATTAATTTTGTAGCTTGCACACTTCTATGCTATCCAACGTGAATGGTTTTTGTAGACACAGAGCCCACTAAAGTTCAACGTCTTCAGTGAAACCTGAACATATTTCTAGTTAAGCTGCTTTTACAGCTTAGAAAAAGACAACATGGGAAAGATGCTTTTGCTGGTGCTATATTCACCACTTCATTCAAGTATTTCAAGCATATTCAGAAATATTTCTGTGATACTTCATTTAATATGGGGCTCTTTCTCATCCATACTATTCCTTGGTCAATACCAAGACATGGCACAGCGTCCGTAAATTTTAAGTCAGACTACCTATCTAGACTCAGTGTGCAATGTAGTGTTGCAATCAAATTTGTACAATGCCACCCTTCAGAAGATTTATAATACATTGGCATTAGTACAACATTTATGAAGTTTCTGGGCCAGTTCAATTTTTTTCCTCAAAAAGAAAGTCTGTTTCTCATCATCAGTGTGAAATTACATGATTTTGGAGAAGAAAGACTGTCCACTACTAAAGATAAAGCAAGTAACTGACAACATTTAGAGGTATAGTACGGCAGTCTCACTGTTATTATTTTAAGTAATCCATTGAAAAAATATTTACATGTAGAGAGATTCTTGGAATAAATGGAAATGAGAAAATTTGTAGCAAATAGTAGACAATGATATTGGGAAATTCTTTCCCTGTATGACACAGAAACTAATATTAAAGGAATGAGGTGAGAGTTTGATTTGTTTTCAGTGTGATACATTGGCAAGAAATTTGATAAAATACTGTAGGATTTTTTTTAAACACTTCAGCTTTATTCCTGGGAATGCAATATTGTAATTGTGGTGTTCACAAAAGCACTGATACTCAGCTCTATAGTATTGTTAAAAATATGAATCTAGTTAGTAGCAGATTTTTTTCATCACATCTCCTTGATCCTTAGCTGTGTGGTGCCAAATGCACTCAATATATCACTCAGGGATGAAACTAGCTTTCTTTTTGTGCTACTTAGTCACTTGTGTATTCCATCTCCCATATTACCCATGTTTATACCTTAAACCAGATACAAGCAGTCCTTAAAATGATCCCTAAAGAAAAGCCAGTGAAAACATCTAATAAATGGTACTGAAATGATCATTAGTACAGAAAATTGAAACTCCTAGAGTTGAACCCTTAAATATCAGACTTTAATATACAAGTATGTACGTATCTACACACAGCTTGGAGAGAGAAAAATATGCATCTTGTTTCTTCCTTATTTCAGTGTTTTCATTTATAGCATTCAATAGGTGGATTCTTCTGTCAACCTGACATAACTAAAAGAAGAATTAGTCTCTCTATTTCTTTCCCTAACAACCGTAGAATATGGCAGCCAGAAGATTGTTGGTGGTACAGAGGATGGCTAAATTATTTGGTTTTTGGGGTAAAATCTACCCAAGGAACACCATAAGTCTTAGAAAACTCAGTGTGTGGAATTCCTTTTGCTTCATTAGAAGGAGTTAAAGGCATCGGTATCATCTCTGTAACAGCTCAAACAAATACCTTGGCTTCACTAATTAACATTTTTCTACTATTTTCATCCAATCAGAAAAGCCAGAAATCTGCTTTAGCAGGACTGTGTCTGATCGTATCTGTTTCATTTGGAAATCCTTGTCACTGTTAGCATGCAAACCTGAAAATTCAAGAGTCAAAGAAGAACTCAGAGGAAATTATTTAAAGTGAATTCATACTTAATTTAAAAGGCAGTTATAAATTTCTATAAGAAGATTAATACTTTCCTCATTAGTTATCAGGTTTTGATTTCAAATGCCATGACCTCTGTCTCTTTCAGGATACAAGAAGCCAACTTCAAGAAAAGTGAAATATCTGCATATCCTCTGTGCAGCTTTTTCAGTTTCCTGAACACAGCACATATTTACCACAAGACTGGACTAGAGCCATGTGGGACCATCAATTGTATGTATAACTATCTAGTTTTCAATAAGGACTTCTGTAAAAAGCAGACTCTCCCCCACTGCCCTAACTTACACCAATACATGGAATGCATGGTGTTAATAAAATACATTATGATGTTTTGTGCTAGGTTGTAGGAATCATGTGAAATTTGTAAGAGATTAATTCTGTAGTACAAATAACTGGTTCTGAAGTTTAAATCTCAATTAATTTGCACTGTATATTGTTGGAGTTTGTGAATACAGATGATGAGAACTTAAGCCTAGCTGCAGTACCATATTTTGTTAGTTATGAAATTCAAAACAGAACTATCCTTAGAACTCGGTTTTATTTTCAGGGTGTGTTGTCTCTTTGACCTTGATTTTTGATTCATAATGATATCACAGTTTGGCAACTTCTAGTGAAAGATCTGTGTGACCAGAAAGCAAGTTAATAGAACAAGAGTTCACATCCATTTTAAAATGGGAAATATTTGCCTAAAATTCATTTAGATGCAAGCACTTTCAGATGATGGAGTCGTCTGTAGCAGCGTTTGCTATCATTTACTGAGTGTATTCATGTACTGTATGGGAAGCTGTGGGTTCAGGGCACATGTGACACATTTTTAATTGTAATATCCTCTGTCTATCAAGGGCCAGTAGTTGCAACCTGACTGTGGAATCAAAGAGGTGCAACACTCTGCTAAAAACTACTTATTTGCTGAGCTGATTGAATAACCTGAAAATGCACAGGAAATCCATGATCCAATACAGATAAGTTAGCAATGATTCTTATGCTCCTACTTTTGAAGGAAGTTTTAAGAGTGCACTGCAGAATTATGTAACCAGTGGCATCACACAAAAAGAACAACTGCAGAAACCTTTAATGCAAAGAGTATGGAATACAAGCAAGATGACAAAAAATTTTTTGGCTGATATTTGATAGCTTAACCAAACTGTGTTAAATACCTTTGCACAAGTGTTTAATTTTAGATATATGCACAAGGTATATCTAATCTGACTTTTTATGAACTCTGGTAATCACTGAGTCCAAGTTACTTAGCATGACAGTCATTGACCATCAAACACTTCACACTCTCTAGTAATTTTCCTTTCCTTACCTTTCCTGTAAAAGGAGTCTATTGCAAAAACCTACACTGCTCCATCCCAGATAAGAGTATCTTCACTCTAGCACCCAAGGGCAGGTTTACTTGGCTGCATGCACACCATTACTGCCCATTATTCCCCTTTTCTTTGAGTCACCTTAGAGCTAACTTCACATGGGGAGCTCTTTGGGGACACTGAGATGAGAAGAGAGCAGAGTGTGACTGTGTGTTACTACATTCAAGGGATTTACTCCATAGAAGGCCTGTAGTGAGTTGGAGAAAGGCTATTAATCCCCTTTTGAGAGATGAAAAATAGATACAGGGAAACATTTCTCAAGTATGATCATATATTCCTACTGAATTCAGTGTAAGGTTTTTCTTTAAATAGGTGGTTTTCTCTCAAGTTGATTTGAATTTTTGGAACATTGGACCAAGCAGTCTGCATGTTATCCTTGTTTTACAAAATCAAATGGATAACTCTAGAAGGGATTAATCTGAAATCTATTGACCTCCACAACCAAGAAGTTACAGGGGAACTGTAGGATTTTAAGGAATGTCATCCTTTTTTTTTTTTTTTTTTTTTTACTTATGAAGCAATAAACCAGTGGACTATTGAAACTGATGGAATCCACTAGATTATTAATACCAGCTATATCAAACTGCTATCTTAAAAGAATGGTAAATGTTTATGAGAAAACAAATGAGAAAAATTAAATTTAATACCAAAAAATAATTAAAGCAGCAGGTTTAGTATCAAGTTTACCTTTGTGCCCGTGTTGGAAACATTGCTAAAAATCAGGTCGCATATAAATGTGAGGTGTAAATTATTTTAGGTAAGTGGCACTTGTAACAATACCATACAGATGATATTCATTGCAATTAATGGAGATTATTTTAAATGGGAAGAAATGGTGACAACGTGGTTGTACTAAAAACATCAGGCAATTCACCTGCAAGCTGCATAACATGGGTGGAGGGCAACATTTTCCAGTGTGCCATTGAAGTGGGGTAGAGGACACTGACTGTCACAGAAGGCAGGACTATGATGGGAATAAGCTTAGTACCTGTCTGAATAAATTTGATATTCATTGCCAGGCCATGGATGTGCTTGTACAGAGCTTATGGTATCTGGCATTAGAATAAATAATGAGAGAGAAAGCGAATGGTCTGTGCAGGTCAGACTGTGGCTGTATGGTAAAAATACTGGCATGCATTAAGAATTTCTTTGTATTTGCTCATCCCATGCAAGAGGAGACAAAAAGACACCAGATTTTTCGGCACCCTCTTAATTTCTTGGGTAAGTATACATTTTGTCACATTCATCTTGGCATTTACATATTCCACTTGACCTGGAAGCAATTTTCTATGGTGATAAATTATCTGGAGATAATTATCTATGGTGTCTGGTCTCTTTTTGAATTTAAATACTTCTCTACCTCTTTCATATAATGCCTTAAAAAGTTCATATCAGGATCTTTTTCATGTAGTAGAATGCATTTTATCTCCAAGAAATTTATTCCTTAGCACCTCTGATGAAAAAAAAGTAAAATCTAGATGCCTTTTGAAAGATTGTTCTGCTTTGCTGTAAAGTGAATGGAATTTTTTCAAAACTAGTGCTCTAACAGCTTCTTGCTAAAAATATATGCATCTGTATCCCTGTGTTTGTCTGTGTGTGCGTAGGAGGAAAAGACTTATTATTGTTATTGGGAGATTGTCTTGGTTTAAGAATGGTTCTCCCTATTTTTTTTCCTCCAAACAGCAAAGATCACATGTTAAGATAAGAAAAATTTACTGGAAACAGCAATGAGATAAGAAAACAAGCAGTGATGACAACACTATTAATAACAAAAGTGTACAAAAAAGAGAGTGATTCCCACAAAAATGCTCACTGATCTCAACCCAACCATAGCCATGCCAGCCCAGTATTCCCCCTGGCTCAGGACAGTGCCCTGCTACCCTGACTGCTCTGTCCACCATACCTGATTGACTGGAAGAAGCAGGAGAATCCCTTCCCCTGTCTCTGGCAATGCTGTGAGGTGGAGCAGAATAACCTCTGTGTCCTAGCCATGCCCCTTTCTGCCTTTGGCTACTGCAGAAATTAACCCTGTTCTGACCAGGAAAACAGAGGTCTCACTGTTCAGGTACCAAGAAAGAGATTAACAAGAACTAATGTTTAATGGATTTAATATTGTTTATTGTTTAATTTTTCCTGCATTGCTCCCAATGTATTAAAATAGTTGTGTAGAATAAAACAGACAAATTATAGTTAGCAATGTTCCCGGTTACCATACAAGTTCAGAACCTAATTGCCTCTATTATTTTTTTTAATACAGGGGGATTAAAAGGTGAAATGAAAGGGATATGAAAGGCCAAAGAGGTAGAGATAGAAAGAAATAGAAAGACAGGTGCAGGGGGCTGGAAAAGAGAGTGTGAGAGAGTTTAGAGAGAAAGATAGTCACCACCACGTGAATCCGACGGTGTCCAGCTGATCCTTCTTCACCCAGGTCCTCTTGATTATGGGGTTTCCAGAGCTGTTCTTTAGAAGGCACCACATTCATACAGTAAAAGCCCCAGATATTCATGGGACATAGATGCTGCTCACAGAGCTTGGGCTGGCATGTGTATAAGTGTCTTCCTTCCTCACAGTTTGCCACTGTGCAAATTTTTGTCAGGATATGTTACCCAAATCTGTCTCACCATGCCAGAAACCAGCATCTTCCTGTTTTTGCCATCTATACTTGCCTCCAGCTCTCACAATGAAAATTCTTTGTCTGGCAGTTTATCTTATGGGAAGTCCCTTTTGTGTCTTTGACAGTGTTTTGAGACAGGTAACTGCATTTTGTTACAGCAAAAAGGCTGTGCTCTGCTGAAGTAAATGCACACCAAATATACAGACTGCTTTGGCATTTTGCACTGAGGATGAGTACAGGAACTATCACCACTGGAATACTACACAGGAAAAACGAACAGTGAGGATAATTGTACTATTTTTCTGTTCTAGGGAATGACTCTTCTTCTGTATGTCCTACTTTGCATCTCACAAGTTTGGAAGAGACAAAAGTGATGAAATAAAGAAATAGAAGTACTGTTGAACCTGTATAACACCTAGCTTTTCATTTGGGGACTGCCAAGCTTATGATAAACATGACAGAATCTTCCATGGAGAATCACTTGTCAAATATTATCCCATCCAATCCAGGAAAATGCAAACTGTGAAAGAGGATGCCCTTGTAAGGGAAGATGATTTACTTATTTGTGGTCATGTGTTGACTTTGAAACTTCAACACTGGTCATGACGGGAAGACACAAATTTAGCCACATAGTCCTCTAGTTTTATTAGAGCTTTGTGCTTAGTTGTGGTCTTCTTTAGAAGTTGTGGACAACTTGACTTGCATGTGGATAAATGACACAACTCAGTCTAGGAGCTACAAAGTTTATTAATTAATATTGTGAATGAGAGGCTATTTTTCAGAAAAATAAAAACTTTTTGTTGGATATAGTTTGTTTACTTTTGTCCTCCCAACCTTAGAGCCTTTTGCTTTGCACTATTTTGTGTGCAAGTACTTTTAGCCTTTAGGTATCTAATCTATATTTTTATAGTCTGTCGCTATAGGACACAAAAAAACACGATGCACACTCTGCAGTTCCCAAGGTGAGAAAAAGGGAAGTTTAATTTCTGACTCCAACATTTATAGATTTTCAAAGGTGACAGTGGATTGGAGGGTGAACATGCCACCTCTCCAATGACACTGGACAAACCAACAATCCATCAAATGTCTCCTCCTCTATAAAAGAATGCAAAACAATACGTTGTTTACAGAAACTGTGTGAGAAAGTTTGTTACAAGAATGTAAACATCAGAAGGCTTAGGAAATCTAGAAAAATCAGGGCGACAATAGTCTGTGAGTTTGATGCAGTCAAATCCATGGCCTTGTTCAGTTTCTGCAGAAGCCAATGAGAAAATTGGCTCCAGAGGGCTTGGAATAGGGTACAGAGGCATTTAGGAATCAGATAACTACTTGTTGTTCTCTTTCACCATATCATATGTCAAAAGACTGTTAGAAAATTTCTGATTCCATTTAAATCACTGTGAAAACTCACTAGGACCAAAATTTGGCTCAGTGTAAATAAGAAATATTGTAAAGAAAGAACAGTGAAGAGAAAGAGCAGCAACACACCGCCTTGTGTAAAGCACTGGTAACCATTTCAAAGCAGTAGCCAAGCAGTTCTCTCACTTCTCTACCAGAAGGAAAGAAGCAGTAAGAATTGTGTCAGTGTTTAAAAGGACTCTAAACTTTGTTTCTGCCCTTGACAGAAATAATTTGTACTCCTAAAATCTTCAAAACTTTTCAATGAGATTCTTAAGGGGAAAAAAAAGTCTTGTAAAAGATTTGCTGACTCTGCCTTCTTTTTCAGTTGTAGACCCCTGAGGTGCGTTAGTGAGGCTGTTAAGTTGGAATGTGAAGTGCAGGCTTGAAGAATACGAGAGCAGTAAGTCTGCATGATTGTGGTGTAGTGAAATTCAATTCTGTTTGAGCAGAAAGAATGAAAGAGTGCACAAATCATGTTATTTATGAACTCTAAATATTTGTGACAAAAGCTGGACTTTAAAAAAAAAAAGAATGCTTCAGAGAAAGAAGGAGACAGATGTAACTCCTAAATGCATTTAATTGTGGAGATCTTTCAAGTTCATTTCTGAATATCTAACATCAACACTGTTCAAAACTCATTTCTTCTTCTTCTTCTCATTTATTTTCAAAACTTCAAAACTCATTTCTTCTGCCTAAAGTTTTAAAACTGTACTTCTACATTCAAAACAGGGAGATGTAACCTCCCAGTTGTAGCTTCTCTTTTATTGACCTAAAGGCCTAAATGGCACAAAGGCAACAATTAGGCCGTCCAAACCCACCATGACAGAATTCTAGGGGTAGCAGTGAAGCAAGCTGGAAAAAGGCAAGATATCTTTTTGATATAAACTTTATTTCATGTACTTCTTTATTCTTCCATGGGGTTTTTTGGGCTCTTGGGACTTAGAAAACTGTCTTGCTATTATTTTTCCTTTTATTATTACAATTATACTAAATTAAGGTAGGAAATACATTTTGGTACAGTAGCAGTACAGTAATACTCATTAATAGGCATGCCACATATTTATGGTCATATTTTTGGTGCAGGTCTTGAAAAAGCTACAAGTTGATTTTATTAGAACTTGCTTTTTCTAGGTGACCTTTTTGTTTAGTCAGGACAAGTTACTTAAAATGTTTTGAAGCACATTTGACAGAATGAATAATATTATCTACCATACTAATTTTAGAGGAAATGCTTATGGCAAATAAAGATGTGCTAATGTCTTTGCAGGGATGACACAAAAATTAGCACTTTTCAGGTGATTCATCTTATTCCTTTTGATAATTTGTGCACAAAAAAGTATGGTTTGGAAAAACTGGAGCCTACAAGCAATCAGTGGGCCTTGGATACTGGAGAGCTGTAGGGTACAAAAAAACATCCTTGCAACATATAATTGTTAAACAAAACTTATCCTACTTCAACTCATTGTAAGAAAGAAAAATAATAATGATCATTATGAGAAAAAAACAATAGTAATTAACTAACCAGATGGAATGAAAACTACACATATGTTAATTGGCTAAAGTGGAAGGAGAAATGTGTGTGACGGACCTTCAAGAATACTGGCATTCTGTGTGTAACTTACTCCATGATTTCAGCATCACCAGAAGGTAATATTATTTAAATTACTTGCTGTATGGGATCTTTAATGACGTCAATGAAAAATAATCCCACCAAACGACCATTTTTGGGGCAGTAAGATTTTTGCAATTTTGAAGTGTGGCAGAATTCCTCTAAACTTACCTGAACTGAAACCACAGACTACAGAACTCAGGAGTATCTCAGTGTATTGTCTTGTCTGTTGCTGCCCTTCAAGTCAGGCTATGTTTGAAAAAGTCCAAGGTGGCAATACACAGGGCCACCTCAGTGATGTGCTATCATTGTGTTCCGAATCTGTCAGCCAACCTTCCCATCTGAGCACAGACAGAAGGTTTATAGGATTGTTGAGGTTTGAAGGGATCTCTTTAAGTCATCTGGTCCAGCCCCACTGTTCAAAAGTGGTAAGTGAGAGCTGGTTGTCCAGGTCCATGTTTAGATGATTTTTACTATCTCCAGGGATACTACCTCTGCAACAACTCTGGGCAACCTCGACCAAAGTTTAGTTGCCTCACGGGCACATTGTAGAGAAATGCGTAAAGCAGCAAGTGCTCATCTGCATCACTGAAGTCCACACCTCCAAAAATGCCTTCTGGATTTCAGGAAATTGGACTGGGAGTTAAATCATGTGAGAATTTGAGATGTGATAAAGGTGAGACTATTGTCCAATTATCTCATATCTACGGTAATGTAACTCCTTGGGGAAGAAGAATGTACCCACAAGAAAAGCCAAACACTGCAGCTGTGTTGAAAATCAGCTCTGGCTGGATCAGGGTAGGGTAGCCCACAGACTCATCTGCAGAGAACCGGTTGGCACACACACTCTTCCACAAATAAGCTGGGGGAGGAGAATTTTTGGGTGTGTGAGGGTGAAGCTTCTGGTCCATATAAGACAGAGGAGATGAACACCCACTCCTGGAGACTATAAGCAGACACCGTGGAGATAGAATGGTGCTTTTTAAGATGCCAAATGTCCTCCCTTACAAAAATCTGGCTGAGTTGTAAAACTCACAAGCACCATGGGAAGGTCACCTTCACGCAAAACATTCCCATAGGAGGCAGCTGGCATGTCTTAGGCAGTCATAACTCACCGGAAAAGCCCAAGGTGCCTCCAGACTCATTCCTGAGGCCTTCCACCAGAGGGCTGTGCCTCTGTGACCCAAGTGTTGCAACAGATTAATGGTCTGTTTCAAAAGACAGTGTAAAATTTCCCCCGAAAATTGAGGAGATGCTTGGGTGTTGCCATTGTATCTGAACATTATTAACCTGCTGAACTCTGTTTTGTGGGACTCCCACCACCAGAAGACCATAAGAAGAGGACTAATGGGACACCACTGGATCCATAAGGGTGGTGATACCTTTCTATTTAATCAGTCTCTGTCAGTCTCTTTCTCTCCCTGCATCTCTATTTTTCCTGTTTCTTGCTATCTCCCTATCTCAGATTTACTATTAAAGTCCACATTATTGACTTTGACATGTGGTCTCAATTGTATCTTAATTTGTACAGAAGTGTCTCTCTAATAACAGTAATAATTTCATCATAACAACTGTTTTGGAAACAGGAGAGACTTGACACATTTGGTCTCTCTAGTCCTAAGAGAAATGTCTGTGAACAGTTTGGCTTTAAAGGCTTGAGAGTTTGGTGGCTCCAAATAACATTTTCTCTGCATTTCAATTCTACTTCAGAAAAACCTCTGCATTTTATATGACTTAAATCTCAAGTCAAGGTAGCTGAAGCACTAAATATTCAAAGCAAACCAATACACTGCATTCCTTGTCCTCCTGGACTGGCATCTTCCACTTAAAAATGTTCTGATTTTGGAGTCCAGGAGTTAACCTCAGCTAAGAAAACTTTTTACATCATTGATATTTACCTAATTTGGTACTTTGAAAGCACCAACATATGCCCCATTCCAGGACACTACTACAGTAAAATAAATTACCATAATCTCTACAGTAGTCAAAGCTTAGTGAACCATTAAAGACAAACCAGCCCAATCAACCAGGCAGCAACAACAAAATAAATGTACAGTGAAAGCACGCCTAAGGCAACAACATTTTTTTTTCTCACTCTCGTCTCTGCTACTGACTTTAACAAAGGACAAAAATATCCAAGAATTTATTTGTTGGCCTTCCTGTCTGGACTTCCAAGGCTTTCAGCCAAATTTTCAGCATAGCCTCTTAGTTTGACAGTCTCCAATGTAAGTTTGGTCTTATGCAAATGTACTGATTGCTTTCCATTCCATTTCACCAGAGGATGTATGCAGGATGAGTTTCTACTTCTGACAGAGCTTTTTGCATGTGTGGTTCCCAGTGTGAGCATGTATATGAAGTATTTGCCTACTTATTACAAAAACGTGAGTTCCATTCAAGACATTGTAATTGCAGTTCTACTGCACTGACCAGAGTGGAAAACCCTCTTGGATAACTTCAGAAAGCTGCAGTCCACAGTTCACTGAGCTTGCAACCTTCAAACCTAGGTCTTCTTTAGTCTGTTTAGTCCAAGTCTATCCAGTGTGGAAATGTGCCATGCAGGCCCGGTATATTTGTGACTATGATGGAAATTATTCCCTTTTCAAACTCTTCGATCTGTGGCAGCTGTCATTAAGATCACTTAGAACTGACTGAACACAAAGTCATTGGTCAGCATGAGAATTCGTATCCTATTTTCTGAAACTTGCTGCCATTACCATTAGGGAAAAAGCATATTTTTTGTGGGCATCCTGTTTAAAGAACAAAAAAAATCCCACTTAGCTTATCTGCCAAATTCATCAACAGGGATGTACAGAGTTCTTTGGTTGTGAGTCCTTTACCATCCTTGAGAAAAATGGAATTGGATTTCACTGAGATGTACAAGAAAACACATTCAACAGATGAAATATGAGTAGGGTATTATCAAAGCCTCTGACATGGTGTTGAGATTTACCTCCTTCTCTCTCACATGCAGTTTGCCTTTCCTGCTAATCACAGCCAGTACCAAGGCTAGCCATCAGTGACGGTAGCTGCAGGAATGCTGAGCAGTAGCTGGTGGTGCAGAGAAATTAAAATGTCTAGCAGAAGTTTTGCTCCTCTCTGAATTTCATTTCCCAAAGTAGCCAAAACTGAAATTAATCACATTATTTCATAATGTAACACATGAGCTTAGGTGATCAATGGGTTCTTCCTCTCTTCTGGGCTGTCGGCAATGCCAGACGGATAGACCTATTTCCTATGTCTTTCCTATTCAGGCAGTGAATACAGGAGAGTTGTACCACTTCATAAAGAAACAAAAGACAATTTTAGCTGCCGAAATTTCAGAGCAGAGCTTGGAAATGCAGAGCAGGTAGAGTCCAATGGCTCCAAAATCAGGTGGCAAATACATTAATGCTGACTTAGCTATGATTTTAAAAGCTTCTTATTTTAAGCTGAAAGCCAAATGTGAGAGGGAACACAGGATATGGCTTTTGTGCTATGCTTTCATCTCTGGGGCTTCACAGATGATGCAATAGCAATTGATATGGAGATACGTGACTTTTGGCATTATTGATCACGTCTGCACTATCAGACATGATCAATAAGCTAACTGGCAAATGCCTAATCCCAGCATGCATGAGGTTTTAGCAAGATGCACAGTCAGAGCAATCTGGGGTCACTTTTAGTTTTGGTTTAGGAGAACTATGAGGGGTTTATTGGGTTCTGTTTGTTAAACTAGTGTTACCCAACAGCCTTAAGAAGATAAAAATAAAATTCACAAACAAGTTACGCAAGTGTCAAATCTTTGTCTCAATGTTCCCCATATTTTAAAGATGATTTTTTTTTTATCCATGAGTCCCTTCTCTGCATGTTCTCACTTGGTTTTTGACTTGAAGGACATCTGAGAACAACGTGGGGGAGTAAGACATAGCCAGCTGCTTGTGACAAATACTTAAAACATCAAGAGTTAGAAGTAAAAATAACAATGAGGCTACTGTGTTTAAGCTATTAGCAAAAAAGGCCAAAAGTGAACTTTCACTGAAGTCAAAGCATCCCCCAAATAGGCCAATAGTGTACAATTTGACCTGGTGTGTATTTTTAGTTATTCACAAAAATTGATATAAACAGTCTACATTTATCAGGTACAATCACTTGCAAAAAACCCCCATGTGACCCAGTACATTTCCAGAAGATTTCATGGATATATGAGGTTCATATTTGAAAAATGTGTATTGTGCTTAATAATATTTTTCAGAATATACAAAAGTGCATGTGAACATTATTCTACCCTCAGTGTCAGTATTGTTCTGCACATAGCAAGTCACAGAAAAAGCACAGATAGCAAAACTTCATTTCCCTAAAATGCACTTCAATATATTTTAAGTATAAAAACCTAATTTAAAGTAATGTCAGCATCTTTTGCCTGTAGAATATGAGGCTCAGCATCTTTAAATTATTTAAGAGTTCCTTAGAGAGTCAGTTGTGCTTATAATGTCAGATTTGCTCAAAGAAATGGAAAGAGCAAAGCAAAGTGTTGAATAAGGACTTCCTGTGTGATTTTACCAAGTTATTTTTTACTGCCTGTAATTGAAGCAGCATTCACACCTCACACCATTTTAGCCAAAAATATATGTTGTATAACTGTAACTTGTTTTACTTGGTTTTGTGGTTGTGGGGGGTTTTTTGTTTGTTTGTTTTTTGTTTGTTGTTGTTGTTGTTGTTGTTGTTGTTGGTTTGGTTTGTTGGGGGTTTTTTTGTTGGTTTTTTGGGGTTGGTTTTTTTTTTTTCTTTTCTGCTTTATAAATAAACTAGCTCTACTGAACTGCTCTTTTCCCTATTGGGAGTCATTCATAAATAAATACAAGATCTATCAAGGCTCAATTGAAAGTACACATGTAAAGGGGCTTACAGGTTTTATGAATGTCTCCTCCTAAAAGGAAAAATACAAACTATAAAGGAAGGAGTTTGCTATTATAGTCTCTGACATATTTTGTTTCCTTTATTGTGATAGAAGGACCAGAGCTAATACTCATAAAGCCACCTTAGTTTCTATTCCAGCAAATGAATATATTCAAACAAATGAATGGCAGGATTTGTCACAGTTTGTCATTACAAGTGCATTTTCAAGATATAGCCAAAACCTTTATGCTAGTATCAGCCATAATACTAGGTTAGATGAAAATAAAGATTTTTGTTAGTGTTGTCTTTTTAATTTTCATGATGTTATCTTTTTGTTTTTTCCTAGGCATTTTGGAGACCTCTAGATGAAACCAAGTTTGTGTAAAGTGTGTTATATTTTCCCACGTTTAAGTCTCAATTTATCTTTTTTAAAAATGTCCTTCCCAAGCACCAGAATTTTACTAGTAAAATAGATTAAGGATGTGAGAAATAAAAATTAGAAGAGTGCCAGGTACATAATTTTATTTAAATATTCTATACACTTGCCACACTTAGTCTTAACTTAGACATCTCTTCTAATTTAATAAGATGTCACAATTCCTAAAACCGGATGAAGAATTTCATCCATGTACTGAACTTGTCTTTAAAACAAAGACAAGTTGTTCAGTTGTTGCAACTAGAAATCTGGCCTGCACTTAATTGTATGAATTTACTGAGGAAAATTTGCAGAGGGATGCATTGCTGTTTTCTGCAGCTAGCTACACCATCATGCAGATCAGCAGCACCTCACGTTCTCTTTGCAACTAAGATGTTTCTTATGGTTCTGTAATTAAAAAAAAAAAAAGATCTACCAATCCATCTTTGCTTTGAGGCTCCTTCTGTACTAATGAGGAAATTAGAGTACACAGAGAACATCTATCATAGCTAGAACAAGGAGAACAGGTCAGCTCCTACTTTACCTCAAAACACCTTGCACTGGCAGACCATGTACCGTCTGTGCCTGAAACACTTTGTGTTCGAACTAGAGCACAAGCTCCCTGGGGAAGCAGTGCATAAATTAATCTGATTTTGATCTGAGTTCAGTCAATATTGACTGTCTGTACACAATAAAAGGGATTGTAGCATTCATAATGTTAATATTCTGCAAAGGATTTCTCATTAACTGTATAAAGAATGCTCCTTTTAAACAAAAACAAACAAACAAAAAGAGTCACCTGGAGTGTATTCACACAGTTCATAATGACATTCAGTAATCATACCCTCTGACACAAGGAGCTTTGGGCAGCAGTCTGTGTATCTGAGCATAGGCCTCTCTGCTTTCACTCACAGGTTGCCAGATGACTTGCGTGTCAAAATTCAGCCAGAGCCGCACTTCACCTCTGCTGAAGTACAGCCACTCCTGCAGACAAGAGCTTCTCTCCAGGTCCACCATCCCCCTCAGCCCTACTCAGCAGCTTAGCTCTGTGTCTGAGGACTGTCCTTAACACAGTAAGCTGCAGGCTGAATATTTTTAAAAGGATCTGGATGCTGTAAATTACAGAGCAGCAGCAGGAGCAAAATGAAATTAAATGACAGAAATCTGTGTCATTGTTTCAAGCGCAATATACACCATGGATAGATTCTTCTACTATCTCTTCCCTTTAACTTTGACTAACATATTAAGTATTCTATGCCCAGTGAAGTGAAATGCAATCAAATAATTTGTTATGAAAGTTAACATTTTTTTGCTGTGTAGAGATCAGCCAACCTACAGCTGCCACAGGCTTCTAGATTAAGGAGGTACTGAAGACTCAGTACATGCACCACTCACTCATGTCTTGCTCTCATTCTCTGACTTTAATATACAATTTGAGATTATATTGTATGGCACTATATAGCTCAAGGCAGATGCTTAGCTTTAACCTTCCAGTTGTACATTGAAACCTTACAGTAGAAACAGCACTTTATTAATCCCGAAGTTGGAAGTTGGGTAGATCTGAAATTATTCATTATTTCTTGGGAACAAAAATGTATCACATATTCCTGAATTCAGTTTGACCACTGTTTCTTGCTTCACACTTCAACTTCCTCATTTTCCCTCAACAAATGATATTGTAACACAGGAGAATTGGGAAGAATTATTCAGATTCGAACATTAGCCTTGGTCTATTCTATTTTCCCTTTCCTTTTCTTATCCCTCCCACCTTTAATTAAGTTATCTCCTGTAAGTGTTGTGCCACTCTCATCTGGCGCAAAATAGTGAAGCTACACTGAAAGCCATTGTTTAATATTTAGATAGCTATGGATTCCATAGCCTTCATTTTCATGTCTGACTTCAGCTACTGGAGGTTCTACCCTACATCAGTATGCTGGCTGCGACACCACCTCTCTTGGTATTGCAGAAAGGATTCCTTCTTTGTCTAGACTACTTGCAGCAGTGCTTGGACAGCAAATGGGCCTTTGAAGTAAATTCATGGCTTCTTTCAAAACCTGTCTGCATTTCAGAAAATATATTGAATATTTTGGTAATAAGTTCAGTGACTAATTTATCTTGAGATTGCAGGGAAAAATCAGAGAGGAAACAAGACAGAGGTGACAGCAGAAGAAACAGTTTGATTTATTCTATTTCTTTGCTAGCCTCATCTTGCTATTGCCATTTTTATTATTTTTATCTATCAAAGCAGAAGAATGTTTCTATTGTCATCTATTACTACACAATAAAAAATAGCTTTTTCTTAGCTATTTAACATTAGCTATGTTATATTTTATAAGCATTCATTTTGACAATGGTGTCAAAAAACCTTGAACATGTACTTGAGAATTTATTCAAAGGTTGAAGGCAAAGCAACTTTCAGTTTGATAACGGAACTTGAAAAAGATTGCATAATGTATGTGGAATTCCCAAAATGTCTTTTCAGAGGTCTCCATCAGCCTACACCTTTGTTAAGTTGAACTAATTTTTTTTATATATAGCAAAACATCTTGAGAGATGCCAGAGCAATTTTTTCCTCCGTAAAGAGGAGAGCTTAAAAAGTATTGAATGAATAAGAAAACCGAACACATAACAACTGCACATTTTGGATGCCAGCCAATTTTTAACTCAGTTCTTGGCTGGAATAGAAATGTGCAATCTCCCAGTGGTAGTTTTAAGTTATGAGTTTACAAGATATAATCTAATGACCTCATATCATAGCTTATTGTTTAGTGAAAATAACTATTTCCCGATATTCAAATGAACCTATTTCTAAACTGTGCACAAAAGTCAGAAGATTCCATATAATCTCTCTGAGCTTCATCACAGAGTGAATTAGAAATCATTCAATGCGCAATACACATTAGGAATCACAATTTTTAGCAAAGAGCACCACATACTGATTTCACAGATTGCAGAGCACATAACACAGAAAAAAAGAGTGGGGGATGCCATGCCTCTCTGTACACAAACCCTCCCTGTTTAAATGAAACAGTGACCCTAAACATGCATAAGGACTATGTGCCTATGACTTGATTACTTCTGCATCTCCAAGTACTGGCATAAGTTTTATTCAGCATGCCTGCAAAAAAGTTGTGATTTTAAAATATGTGAGGAGAAATACATCAAAATATGTAGTCTGATTTTGCTTATGGAAAAGCATTTTAAACTGCTAATTTTTTTTTGTAAAGGAACTTTTTTCCCAAGAATGTACCAGTGAATAAATTCCCCCCCAAAATCCCACAATGTGTCTTTGGTTTTGTTTTCTAGACATATTATCTTGTCCGTAAGATTCTGTGCCTTTCAGATAGCTATATCTATCTATCATCTATCTGTCTATCTATCTATCTAACTGCGTGTATATCTACACACATATAGGTTTTATTATTTTCAATCCTGAAACTTGTCATGGAAAACTCCTTCAGAAAACCTCTACCAGGAGAGGAATCCTACTGATTTCTCACTTCTGTGATCTCAAGGGGAAAAAACCTTTTTTTTTTTTTTGGAATGAAATTCAGATATATATTGTCTAAGATACTTTTTTCCCCCCTTCATGCTATTTGTGCAATGAATCCATTAATATTATGCCAGTAGATTTCATAATTAGTATACAATTTCTAGCACAACATAACTCGATTTTTAAAGTCATCTTTGTAGGACACTCAATCATCTTTTGGTCTTTGTTGATGTCTAGATCTTTCTTCAGTTGTAGAGTAGATATTCTGGAGTTGCCTACCAGAGTCTCTGCAGCATCAAACAAAATAAATCTGATGGGAATATACTGAACTATGCATCCTTCTAGAGCACACTCACCTTCCACAGCTTCACTACCTGAGTGAATTGAATTACTGTAAAATCTTGTTTATGCTGGTAATACATTTCTCTTTCTCTTACTTTGTCAAAATGGTGTGCAAACAATTTGTAATAGTGGTTCTCATGAGTACACATATATACATATATATATATATATATACATACATATATATATATGTATATATATACAAATTTCCTCAAGATCATCCAGTCCTTTTTATGTACCTTGATACATCTACCTTTTTATTGGATTTTAAAATCCAGCAAGATAATGTCCAGAATTTGTTTTTGATGCACTCTGTTCAGATTTTACAATCTGAACTGGAAGACTACATCTTGAACAACTGTTGCTTATTCTGCAAAAAACATTTACTCCTGGTTCAAATTTTGACCCCTTATGTCTAACCTAGATAATCATTACCCTTTTCATGCTATAGGGTTTTTACCAATGCCCAGGTTGCAGATTGGACATTATTGCAATTTCGTCACCTATAATTTTGTGAAAAATCAGTAAGGTGAAATTAAAGTCCGCTGTGACAATGTATCTGTATCTTTTCTGAAGAGGAAAGTTTTTCATTATAAGTAATCTGATACCGTAAGTTCTATTTCACATATTACACGTCTGGAAATATTAATACAATTTTTCCTCTAAGCCTTCCTACATTCCTGTCATGACAGAAATTAGCTGAAGATTTGCACTTTATCATAAAGTGCTATTTATCAAAATCAGAGAAAAAAAAGTATGAAACAGGTCTCAATGGTATGAAAGACTGCAAAGAATTAACAACATACAGTACGTGTGAATTTTATAGTTTATGTCATGGTGTCCTGCGGAGGCTTTGTGCATGTTACACAAAGACATAAATGATGCTTAAAACAGATGAGTAGTATTTTCGAAGTTATGAATGACCTTAGAGGTAACTACTCAGTTTATGTAAAGATTTCCTTTGATGAGGATGGTTCTGTAAAAAGCAAGTAGTGCAAATACAGTGGAATATCAATAGCTGAGAGATTTTTCTGGATTTTAGTACAATCATCTGTTTACTAGAATGAGAATATTTGCCTTTTTAAAAACACCTAAACACTATAAAACTTGGGAATAACTTACCTGTTCTAAGAGTGAGAGTACAAACAAGCTTTAACTGCTAATAAAAATGTTAATAAAAAGTTAATGTGAAATACTGAACTATGCCACATAATATAAAGAAAATTGACAAGGTACAGGATGTGGTACTCTCTGGTTATTTCCACTTCTCTCATCAAATACACGACAAGGTCCTTAATATAAGTTACAGTACAGATTACACTAAGATATATTGAATCCACACCTTTTGGGTGAGATACTGTTTTCTGATATCGAATCTTCTTCCAGGACCACAATACAATTTAATGACTATAATGCATATAGGAACAAAATAAAAATAAAAATATTTTTCTGTCTTTGGTACCATATGACTTTTTTTTTTTCCTTATTAAATATTTGACAACTGACACAATTCAAGCAAGTATAATTCTACATTTCTATTGTGCTGATAAAGCATGTGTTTTTTCAGGACTGGAATCACATTCTGGAGAAGCACACAGTTTAGGTTTTTTGCCTCATAATTAGTCACTAGTGTTATAGTTTTAGAGTTGATTTTACCCCACTGTATTTTCATCACAATCTAAAGGTATTTTAGCATCTAATAATATCTGCTCTGTTGGACTGAAGCCAGAATTCCCATCACTTGCAGCAGAAGCAGACTAAGGACATAATTTATTATGCTGACCTCTTGATATTTAGTGAGTACAGTGCCTTGTACAGCTGCAGCTGCTCCTTTCCACAGGTCTGCAGCTTGCGTGTTTCTTCCCCCAGATCAGGACAATATTATCATCCAGCCTGCTTTTAAGGATTTCTTTTTCATGAAACCAGTATAGGAAACAACTTTGGCAGTAAAACGTACTGTTGTTCAACGCCTATTTCTTCTGCAAGCATGAGAGCATCTTGTTATGCATGACACTTCATAAGCCTTCTGATAACACAGAAGACAGAATATTGATACTGTAAGTAATATCCATTCAAAAAAAAAAAAAAAAAAAAGCTTGGATACCCCAAGTTTCTTGATAGAAAAGAAAGATGAACATCTGGTACAGTAATAGAAATTTTCATAGGCTTATCAGACTAAACCAACATGAAATAATTTTTAATCCTGGGCTATAAGGCCTTTTATTATTTCTCCGAATTAATTATAAACCAGGATCAGAGTATCATGACAATGCACATTTGGCTCCAAGTTTAGACTGCATGACCTAATTTGAATATCCTCAAGAGAAGTGTTAAGTACTGAGCATTTTGAGAATCTGAGCTTCTCATATAGGTACTTTATGTACATATATGTACTTCATGTACACCACTTTCAACAAATTAATAATTTTCCTGTTCAGAGAATTGTGCCCCAGAATCAAATTTCTAAAGTACAACTGAATTTCCTCTGACTTTCACACAATGAAGATTTTCGCTAGCCTAAGGGATACGCTGTACTTATTAAGATGAAATGTATATTTGGGAATACGAACAACAATGTTAACATTTTGAGTAAGTTTTGTAACACAGGAATTTCTGCTGACATTAAAAGCCATACTAAATTGCAGCTTGGTTTATTTTGAGAATACCTCTCTAATATTACAAAAGATGACTTTGATGACATGATAAACCTGAAACATGAAAGCACTAGCAAAAACTCTTATTAAAGAGTAATCAGCCTGCTGTCAGTGGAGGTGTTCAGACATGGTAATAGTTCAAGCTAAACACACTGGACAGCTTCATATAATTCTAACCAGCAGTGCTGCAAATTTGATAGTAAGGAATATATAAGCTTAAAGAAGAGAGAGAGAAAATTTCATTTTTTGGTGTCAATATATTCCCTAATAAATATTTTAGGACAGGGAAATATTACACACCTTGTCAAATCCAGCCACATCTGAGAGTCTTCCTTCCCTAGCTGTTACCATGGAACTTTTGTGCTGTGTATCGTCCAGTCCTGTCATTTCTTTTTTGCAAATGTGATATTTAGTTCAATTTATCCAATGAAATCAGTCACTTTAGGATCTTAGGGTTTTTTAAGACACAGAAGAGCTATACTCTGCACTTCTTTCATTAATTATTTATCTTTCTGCAGGGTAAAGCACTTCACATGTTCCATTCTTTCCCCTCTAAAATGCATAGTGGTCCTTGGAAAATACGAAGCACCTGGAAAAACAGACTTAATTGTAGGTAGGATGGTAGTCATTTTCTTGAGGAGGTGCCTGCAGAAAAGCTTAGAGAAATGTTTTTGAAGATGATATTCCTGTTCAATGGCAATAGATTCAAAACTATCATGTACTTTTGAAGGTCTATGATCACTTTCATTGCAAATTCCTTAAAATTATTTTGGCAGTAAAGATTTTAGGAAAATAAAAAATTAAGAATCTAGTTTTCATGCAGTTTATACTTAGATCAGTGCAACTCCTACAATTACAATCTACAATTGCAAAAAAATAAAACATTTTTTTTCCTGGAAAATATTCCAAACTATATATCTCTTTGGAGGATTGAGACTATCAAGAGTTCTTTTCTTGAGTTAGGGCAATGCTCCCTTATAAATGGCAAATAATGTCTTCATAATACATTCCGGAAAAGTCGTGCAAGATCTTCATGGGACATACAGCAACCTACAAATCTGTTTCTGATTACAGAACCAAAGAAGAGGTATACCAAATATATTAGAAGCTAAAACAAAGACTCCGAGCAGATAGAATTTCCTCATTGAAACTACTGGAAGCAAACATATTTCCTACTATTTGCGTGCCATTTTCATATTGTTCCATTCTCCTGTTTCTCTCTTCGCCACTCTGACCTGCCCCTGCCCCCTGGCCTCAGTCAATTTTCAGAAGATTTGGTACATTATGAAGGAGTTGAGGTAGCCAATGAAGAAATATTTGACTCACAGAGATGAGAGTGCGCAGGTCAAAAATAGAGAAGAAACTTGTGCTGGGAAAAGGAATGGAATTATCTAGAAGAATGTAGCTTTGAGTGTTATTTATATGTAAAATTTGCAGGGTTCTCAGGATTATTTGGATGCAATGGAAGTGATAAGTAGACAGTGGTTTGCAAGACTGGCCAATAGTTCTCATGCTGCAAACTACTCTGGCAAAACAGTTTCATACTGATCATATCCATGCATTGTGCAAATCTCTTAGGTTAAAAGTTATGGGACCAAAGTTATTGGTCCATATTTATAAGTCTGATAGCAGGTGCTTTCTGGTTTAAAGGTCACCACGAATAGTGCATACACTACAATTGACAGCAAGCAAAATGAAAAAGGATGAAGGGGACAGAATTACTTGAAGTCTTGGGTGCTGTGGCAAATCATCCAGTTCACCTTCATGGTGTACTCTAGACAGCAACCACTAGAGAGCACCTAGTTACAACGCCATGAGTACCTGTGCTGAAAGGATAACACACTGTCATTAAGTAAAAAATGGGAAACACTTTTTCCTTATTTCTTAGATCTCAGGGATTTTGTGAGCCAAATAGTACTCCAACCACTAAGGAATATGCTTTAAAAAGGGCAAGAAAACAATTTGTTAATCATTTTATTAGTAATTTCCTCAGCCAGCTGGAACTTTTTACCAGGTGTAGATCATAACTCTGGATGATCTAGGACTCATGGTTTCTTTCAGGTTGTTATTAAAGCCACTAGTATGAAAACCATGGGAAAAAGCCTTCCCCCATTGATATCAGGGTTCCTTGAAAGGCCCAGGTCAAGGAATGCATATTCAACCCTGTAGCTGAAAGTCAACTATAGTCTTTTACCTATTGCAACAGCTCATCAGAATATCTGCGTGGTATGGGATGTATGGCCGACCTCCACAGAAGGCACTTAACAGGCTTGTGGGATTTTCTCTGTTGCTTCCAGTACAGACAGCTAGAGTCTGGACTAGAATTAGTAAAGGTACCAGCTGGACATTCCTGCTAATTGGTTTAGGTACTTCTTAGCGTCTTACTGAGACATCGGGATCTTTAGACTCCAGCTTTTCTGTTTAACAGACAATGGTGCTAGAAGGCACTTGCTGTTTTCCTGCCTTCTTGTGTGGTGAAAAGCAGCAGCAGAAAGCATCCTGACTCCTGCCTTTACTGTATAACAATATCTGCTTGTATTTAATAACAAACACCAACACTTCCCATCAGTTTGCTGCCTGAGTAGCTGACCATCCTGCCATACGTTTTCATAAAATTGCAATGGAACACTTGAATCATTATTACTTCCCCACACAAGATCATCATTAACATATTATATCAGACAAAAACTTGTCTGGCAACTGAATTTCAACTATAATGTTGAACTATAATATTTCAGTGATGCACTGAAATAAATCATTCTGAGAAAGATAAGAAGAATCTGCTATCTAAGACTTACTAGTTATGCTCAGCATAGGAGATGATTGAAGTTTAGCTGGTTTATAGAAGACAAAATTCACAAATTACTATAATTTTATATACTTAACTAAGAAAAGTCCAGCCTAAACAACATCAGTTTTTAAATCCTTCTGGTATAATGGCAAGTTTGAGATAAACTGAAATGGAAATTAGCTAGAAAGGTGGTATCAGTTGGACCAGTATCCCTAGAATCTTTTATCTGTAAACTAAAAAATAATATTACAAAAGCCCATTCAAAATTTTTGTGACAAAACACATCTATTAAGAATACTGCTAAAAGAACTGACAGAATATATTTCAATGTTGTTTAGAGCATTTAAATTTTTCTAGCTCTCTTCTCCTATGTTTTTTTAATTCAGACTTCAAATATTTCAAAATTCCTGATAAATGCTGAGCTGATATCTATGCTACAGAGACAATCCTGAAAGCATGTGCAAAACCAGCAGCAGACAGATCTGCTATGTGTGCAGAGCAGACCTGAACAGAGTAGCCATCAGGAAAGCTGTTTCCCAAGGTGTGCTTCCTGCATGGGCAAAAAGTGATCATCTTTTGCCCATGGTCTTCTTGCAACAGCGGAAAAACACTGTATAGCCCAGATGAATGCCATTGCCTTAGAAATATCATTAGATATAGGTGTCACAGGAAGGAAAAACCACTGTTGTTCTCTGCTTTGAGTGTGATTCCATTGTATGGGGGCTCCATGAAAACTGCTCTACATCTTACTCCGTGTTTAAAGCTTTAGCCTGGCTGCTGTGACTGAACACTTACCCAGTCTTTCTCCTGCTTCTGTTCTCCAGTACAGCATTGCACCTGGAAAAATGCAGACACTTCCCAGCCTTCTCAATATACTTTTGGCAGCATTATGCCTTCACAAACATAACAAGTGCAAACCTAAGTTACTCATACCTAGGGGATATTGATTCATGAGCTAGGACAATCTTTTTGTGTGCACTGAGATCTTCATTCATGGAGAGGCACTACTGTGATGTGAGCGAACCAAAGAAAGTCAGGGCAAAAGGAGGAAAGAAAAAGAGCAGAAGATAATCTCACTGAACAATTGAGGCTTGTTGAGATGAACACGCTGTCTGAATTCAAAACAGAAGAAAAGAAGAAAACAAAATGAAACCCACAAATATTATTAAAAATAACAGAGTGTGAATAGACGAACAATGATAAACAGTAGGAAGCCTAAAGGTCCATAACACTTAATTTTTTTTGCCTAAGTACAGTGAAAACTGTGGAAACTGGCAAAGGAGAGATTTGGAAGGAAACTGTGAAAGAAAGCATTCTGCCAGGGTCCAAACCCCCATAAACTGAAACTGTACTGCACAAATCCAGACCTGCACTTCCTTGCACCAACCAGAGAAACATGTTAAAAATTGTGATTCTGCTATGTAATTTGAACCCTTTTTAGGTATGTAGCTCACTGCTCAGTGGGTAATCCCAGCCTGTGTTTTGCTGCCTTTGTGTTTACTAAGTCTGAATGCTCCCTGAAGATTAGAAGGCGGCTGTTACAAAATGAGAGCCTTGGGTGAAGTTCAACATGTTTACTATCAACAACCCTTAAAGAAAAACAATGTTTTGAGATTATAAAGTGGGGATAATTTCTGTTTTCCATTAACAAAATGATCCACCAAATTAATTTCTCAAATACTAAAATGAAAAAAAATTAGATTCTGAAAACATTAGGAAAACATTAGATTACAAAAAGCTTGGCACTTGTATTTTCCTCTGTGTCTGGCAACTAAGTTAAGGACTGTTGTTTCAAATACTTTCAGCTATTAATTATGTTTCTAACAATATTCTGGATCAAACACTCTGCAATGAATTTGTGGTTTGATTTCTTTTTTAGTACAAAGATTATGAACTGTAAACAACTTCCCTTTTCCCTAAAGATTATATAACTTTAAAAACACAGAGAGGAGGGGTGGAAGTTGTGGAAAAAATAGAAAGAGAATCTACTGAAGTAGAAACAAAAAAGGAATTTTTGATATGATTAATAATGGTTATATAATGGGTTTCACTGGGATATGGAAATACATTCCATGGAAATACATTCCATAAAGAGAGCAAAAACCTGTGTAAAGGGGCTCAGAGAAGGGCAACTTCAATCTGTTTGTTTTTTCCCATATCCTTGGTGTTGGTGTCACCAAGCCAGGTTGTAAGAACAACAAATAGTTGACTCGGGTCACCTGGATGTCTCCTTAGGAGTTAATGTGGTTAGAGGAGCAACTAATGGTCTGATTTGCTTCATAGGGTGATGGAGAGAATAAAAAGTAGTAGGAATTCCATGTATCTAATCAGTGTGAATAGAACACAAGTATAATTAAGAGACACTGTTGAGAGACACTGTTGACATTTAAGGAAGATGCCTCTGCACAATATTTAATTTTATTCATCTTTTGTTGAGTGCTTTCACCTAATTAATGCTTGTCCAACAGACTCTTGAACATCTGACATCCTGTTGGGTTAGACAGCCTCTAGAAATTTGCATTTGCCCGGGACAGTAGTGGGTGCGCCAGCCTCAGGAAGACAGAATATCTCATTGTGTCAGGTGCTCCAGTTTTTGTAAGATCCTCTTATGAAAATTGTTTTAGGACAGAAAATTACATTCTACTGGAAAGCAAATATTTTCAGTAATGGAATAAATTTAGGTGGAAAAAAATTTAAATCTTTAGAATTCTACCTAATGATCACTGTCTTTATTAGCTGCCCTACCCTCTGAGCCTGCCTCAGATCTGTTGAGACTTTTCCAAAATCCATATAGAGGTCCCAAAGGCCATTTTTCCCCATCTCTAGCACTGATGATTGCTTTTGTGGCAGTTCAAACAGAGGCTTGGGCAATCTGCTTCTTGTGTAGTCTGTGATGCATTAGTTTGTTTAGTTTTATTCCACGTTACTTTTGATTTTGAAAGTAGTCTCCCATAGTAATTCGGAGGATAGTTTTCTGGATTCCCCAATCTAACTTTGTTAAATTTAGTAAACAATTTTATTTCTTAATGAGTATAGATTTTATTTCTTAATGAGTATATATTTGTTTTGCCTATTTCAAAGCATTTTTTGACATTTTAGTGAACCCAACAGAAGAACAAGCAATTGTGTGAATATATATATATATAAATATATATATATATATATATATATATATCCCTCAATTAAGCAAAGATTTTAATTTTCTTTTCAGAAATTAGGCCATACTGGATTTTCTATGAATTCAACAGAGGAATGCATGTTCTCACTAATACTTGATTAGGGTTTGGGTAATCCCTAGGTATTACCCAAAATCAAAGTTTGTAAAGGTGTCATACAACTAAAATCATACCACAGAAATTTTAGCAGTGACATGTGTGTGCTAATTTATCTTCTTCCCATAATGGGAGCTATATGCCAAAAATACCCTAAGGACAAAATCAACGCTAGCTTAACTATTTCAAGAAGACATAGCAATAGATGAACAAGTTGTTTATGACACATTTTTCTTCCATGGTTTAATAAGATGTATGTATCATAGGTGCTTTTTATCATGCAGAACTTTATTAGTAAGCATTATTTCAAGTTAGGGACTGAGAAGGAAGGCAGTTACTTTCCTTCAGGTGCATGTGAGATTTTTATTTATTTCTAAGCAAAGCATTCAGCTTTTATTTTCTTCTATATAAAGTTTTCATTATGCGGGCTTTCAGAGGAAAGGAGTCAAATTATGTTCCCAGTTTAAGCTCCTTCATTAATCTGTATATGAAAGTGATTAACCGATAGTGCTTCTATTTTAGTTTCAAATATTAATGTTTTCATATTTGAAATGAAATGTTCTAGGCCTTTTTGTGCATCACGTCTTATAGTGTTAAGAATACCTGCAAGTCTATTAGTGATTGTGTCAAGGGCTTTGGCACAAATGACGGTATGACCACACATGCTACATTTGAAAGATTTGTTTAAAGCCTTTACTGACTAGAGGCTTTTTTAAAATGCAAGATTTTCACTGTTTGTGTTCTTGAAGTTGTCATATCATACTTAAAAATTCCTTTCATTCAAAAGCATTTATAAAAAAAAAAGCAAATAAATATTTTGTGATCCTTTAATTTTTTATATATTTATCAATAAGTAGATTGTTCCCCTCTTTCAAGCTAGGTCATTTCATTATCAATTATGCAAAACTTTCCTTTAAATAATACCATAAAGGAACTTTTAAGGGAATCGGGAGGAGAGCATGGCTCATTAAGACCTCCCATAAGTAACCTTGTCACTTTTTAATACAGGCTAGCTCCCTTAGCCTCACCAACTTGAAATGCAAGCAATTCTTATATCATCATTTATCTTGGAAATCTAGCCCAGAACTGCACTTTCCAATTCTCTCATCCAGAAATGTGTCAGAATAATTCACACTTGCTTCTATCACTGCCTTTGACAATTTGTTCCATTATTCAGTAATCCTCTGCATAAAGAAAGTCTGTCTGAACTGCTTATAGATTAATCCTTTCTTTTAGATCTATCTATTATCTCTGGTTTTGTGTAAATTATTATCTCAAACAGTGCCTTAGTGACAGTCTGGTTCTCTTTCTTCATGATTTTACATGAGCCTAATTAAGACCTCATTCTGCTAAGATCTGTGCTCTCTGTATGTCTGAATTCAGATATTTTTAACTTCTTTCACCAACAAATTAAAGTGCCTTTTATTGTTCAGCTCTTACAGAAAAAAAAGCCGACACCAAAACCACAACACTAGAATCAGAGGTGGAGTCTTGTTTACATCAGTTCAGCAAAGGAAAGCACATTAAAAAGCCCTCAAGTCTGACAAAATATCTTAGCACACAAGGAGTTTCCTGGCCTGGTTGCTCTTAATAAAGTTATGACATACGGAGATTTTCAGGAGTCTTCATCTGTACTATCTGTTCTCCACTACACTGCTCTAGTGAACCGGCAGAAATGCAGGTACTTGATTTAATCTCTGTTAGTATCAAAAGGACTTTATAAAAGATTTTATGGCAGGTGTTTTGTCTTTCTGCAGTAATGGAAGTAGTAATTTAGTGCTCTACTGTTTTCTGAACAGTCCTCCATTCCTTTTTGTATCATTATACATTTTTGTGCTGTATCCAGATGTCAAAACAATGAGCATGGAGGGGGTGGGGGGTGAAAGAGGTAAGTTAAGCACTCAACACAAATATGGATTAGTGGGTTAGCTTGATGGGCTGCCTACTTGCATAAATCTCTCTATATATTTGTCTACTCCCACTAAGACTTTGTTTACTCAAATAGATTCTGCATTATATTGGTTTTGATTCATCATTGCTTCATAAGCTGCTTTGAGATAAATTTACAGACTTGAATGATCTACATAAAGCTAAAGTTTCTGCAATTCTTTAAAAACATTGGACATCAATGCTATACCTGGTCAGCTCTACTACTTCTGATTTTCCTAGGTAAGGAAGATTGTCAGGAACCTCTGCTGATGCTGTCTTCTCCTTTATTATAATTCTTAAAGTTTGTACTGCACTTTAAATATATGAAACATTGACTTTTGATTCTTCTATCTACAGTAATCCATTCCTTGAGAAATTCTGCTCGGAGAATCTTTATGGAAAGTGTTGCATCATCTTGGGCTTGTTCTGATTTGGTAATTAATTGCGCAATGTTGACTGTGAGAATGCTGCTATCTATTTATAGAATACCTGAGGTAAAGCTCTCAAAAATATACCTCTCTTTTATTAATCCTAAATGGCAAAGATAATTGGCATTGATACTCTAAAGAAACATTCCTTATTGCAACCATCAATTTTCTGCAATATCTGCCATTCAACACTTAATTTGTTCTAACTTTATATTACAAAAATATTGAATTCTTTTTGCTAAGATAAAAAATTCCTAGGATTTATAAAGAAAGAGAAATCATGTTTTAGTTTGGTATTACATGTTCAAAAGGGATTCTTAATGATTTGTCAATTTCACATCACTATACGTAAACTTTTTACTTTTCCATAGCACTGTACTTCTGCTTGAGAGCTGCATTTTTTGTGAAGTTTTTGGGGTGGATAAAAAAAAGAAAGAAACCAAAGGATAGTGCTTTCTCTCAGCCAGAAAAAACATGTCTCATATCTTTCCCAAAATTTTGATTTTCCAACAAACGCCTTTTCTATTAACTCATAACAAAAAAATTATCCCCTTCTTTTCCATGGCAGGATTTTTATTAATATCTTGCACCATAGGTGTACATGTTATTATATTTTATATATTATATATAAAATATATATTCATTTATAATATATTATATACATTATGTATAATAATAAATATATTATGTATTTTCTCCTTCTTAGTTCTCTCACCAACTAATAACACTTGATCTTTTCACAACAGTTGAGAGGTGAGTAAAAGTAATTTTTTGTTTGTGTAGAAGTATGAGTCTAAGGAAGCCCAAAAAGATTTCAGCCTAAAAACTCTCTAATCTAAATTCAGAAGACATGTTGGTATTATTAATGTTTCAGAAAAAAAAGACAACAAACTATGGAAGTTTAGTACATGGAAAGAAAACAATTTTGTTGGTTTCCATTCCTTTTCCTTTTTGAACACCTGAGAGGTTTTTTATTTCGATTTTTCCTAGTTTTAGAGAGACTATTTAAAATACAGTAGTGTAAGATTAACACATTTTTAAGTTACAAAATCCCCATTTTTCATTTTATAAAAGCTATTTGGAGGAAATGTTACTTAAAATTTCTTCAACTGAAAAATTATTCTTAGTTGTTTCTCCTCTGCTAAGCAAATCCTAGTTCTATTGAATTAACTATAATAGTTTTCTACCAGTGTCTACATTTTGGCAGGAAAAGACAAGCACGCTGTGTAAAACTGCTCAGTAATTTGGTACTTACAGGAAGTGGAGAAAGACAAAATATTGCACTGTAGACCTTACATCCCTTTTGTAATATTATTCGTGAATCTGTTTTCTTTTTTTTTCTTTTGACATGAACATGGTTCCCTGCAGACTCATCTTTTCAGTTGACGCATTTGAAAAATGTATTTTAAACATTTTCAAAACTTCCTGCATTTTTAAAACTTACTGTGCCCTGTTCATGTCTAAATAAACAGATAGACGGATGAGGGGTGGACATGCACTTATATAAATACTCATGGGATGTCTACACTTTCATTATCCTACTTAAATATCTTATATTTGTGCTAGACTGATCTGTTTCCTTTAATCCCTTTGTGAAGCAATATATTGCAGGTATTTTTACTTCCTGCTGTGCCTACTACTAAACAGCACAAATTTTCTTCTAACTTTCTGTTTTCTGTAAGGATTATCCTACCCAGGTCTTCTTGCTTTCTGATATCATACTGTGCACAATTTTTTTTGCAGTCATTCTACAGCATCGTCAAAAGATCATGGACTCACGTTCTTAAAGAACAAAACAAACTGAAATAAATAACACTTAACAGATATTTAACTTTTTGATAATAAAGATCCTACTTTCCAGATTCCTTTTCCCCACCTTTCATTTGCCCATGTGCCCAGAGATGTGGCAAAACCACCTACCAAGGCACAGACACAACCACATTCATACACCCCAGTAGATACACATTGAACTGAGGGAGATTTCAATCAGAACACAACCATGCTGATACAATGATGAAGTTATATTTGAATCAGAATTTTCTGAAGCTTCTGCCTGCAGACAGTGTTTCCAAATTTACTGCAAGGCAACTTTTTTGTCTGTGTGCTTTCAACCTAGAATTTCATGACTTTTTGTCATTGAAGAAATGTATGCCTGCTTAGGCATTCTCTTCTCTATTAGACATCTTCATCTACGCTGCTATCTACTGGCCCAAAACACTTTATGCAGCTATGTCACAGGTCTTGAGCAACGGCAGTCTTATTTGACAAGAGCATTTTAGGGAAGCTAAGCAAATACAACATTATCCATTGTTTCAATCATGAACAGCAGAAGAGTTGTGCCCACAAAAGGGCAGCAGTATTTTTTTTTTTCATTGATGAGATAAGGTCTGCACTTATTGGTGGTAAATGTACACCTGTGATATTTTCCAAATGCAGCTTTAGCATAACTACCCCTCCCCAGTCACAGTACAATTTTGCTTCTTTAATCACTTTCCCCAGGCACTCCCTCAGGAGGTAAAACCCTATCCCCTCCTGGGCTGAAGTAGCTGACATGATAAAAATACCAAGGAGATGCTCTCCCAGATGCTTAACTTGACACTGTTCCATTGTTGTTTTACTTTTGTTGTTTTCCAGCTCTTTCAAAATTTTCTTCTCAGGAGAAGCCTTGGTTTTTGTTCTTTCTGTAGACAGATGGAACAAGGATATGAAAATCAGCATTTTGAAAAATTTATCTCTGCTTAGTTAAATCACTGGGTATATTCATAGAAGTGCGGAGTCATAGAATGGTTTGGGTTGGAATGGACCTTTAAATGTCATCCACTTCCAAGCCTGCTGCTATAGGAAGGGACATCTATCCCAGGTGAGAGCACCGGCGCTCCCAATGCCCATACAGTGCCAGTGTGTTGGAGCAGCCCAAAGGGTGGGTCCTGTGTGGTGCGGGCACCTTCAGCTGTCAGCAGTCAGACTTGCAGCAAACAGCAGCGCACCAATGAAGCTGAAGGTTATGGAACACAAGTCTTATAAGGAGTGGCTAAGGGAGCCAGGACTGTTTAGCCTGGAAAGGAGTCTCATGGGAGAACATTACTGTTCTCTACAACCGCCTGAAAGGAGGTTGTGGCAGTTTAGGGGTTGGCTTAATCTCCCAGATAACAAAGACAAGAGGAAATGGCCTCAAGTCGAATCAGGGGAAGTTGAGATTGAATAATAGGCAGAACTTTCTTGGTTGAAAGTTTGTCAGGCATTGGAAAAGGCTTCCTAGGGAAGTGGCTGAGGCAGCATCTCTGGAGGTATTTGTAAGTTGCGTAGATGTAGCACCTAGTGATATGGTTTAGTACTGGAAATGACAGCACTTGGTTTACATTTGGATTCTATGATTTTAGAGGCCTTTTCACACCTAAATGAGTCTATGATTCGACTCTAAATGTTCTGTGCTGCCAGGCTGGGGCCCAACAAAGCTATTAGAAAATATTAGTTTTCTTTCTGATGTCTTTATTCCTTGCTTACAATGTGTTTTTTATCATGAACAATTTTTAATTAAAGGTAAATAAACGAAAATCTGAAAAATAAAAAAATTTGAAAGTTAAAAATGTCATTCTGCGTACAGCCTCCTAATACGTGCAGAAGATATATTAACATTAGTACTCATATCTGTGGAACAAAATATTATTAAAGCAACTGAAGAGTTTTTATTATTATAAATATGTATGACTTTGTAGAATAGTAAGGAAATATATTCTGGTCAAAGCTCTCCTAATGTTGAACATTTTAATAAACTTACAGCATTTTTCCACAAGTGTTATAAATTAGCCACTTAAAAAATAGATGAAAACTATTTGAGAAAGAATTACGAGTAGATGTCCACTAGATTAGAGTTGGAGGACTGAGAGATAAGGGCATTAGGTCAAGTCTTTCAATCTGCCTCCAGATACTCACTTCCACTATAATATCCATAAGCACATTATGGCAACTGAATCTCAGTGTTTAGAGAATTCTAATTCATTCCCAACTCTCTTGCTGCTAGACAGTCATTTTTCGGCAGTGTGTACAAAAACACAAACACAGAATTTGAGTATACTCACAGCATTCTTCTCTTGCTCCTTACTGCCACCCATACTTCTTCTGCCTTGTCTTCAGGCTGCCTGCTGAAGATAATCAGCATGCAAGACTTATCAAGCATTTAGTAAATGTTGATTCAGACTGCAGTATTTACTTAATAATAGCGTTGCTTTATCCTTGCTTTTACGTTAATCACAAACAAACCTCCTTCAATCTTTGCCAGGAAGCCTCCCGTAAGTCGACTGCAAATCATAGACAGAATCTGTGTAAATAATTAATCTGCTTGAATCTTATGCCAGCAACACCTGCACCAACACTGATTACCAGATATGTAATTACATTTTGTTTGTATTTAAATAGATTTGCCTCTGCTTTCTGTAGTGGAAAGTGCCTCACCTCCCCAGTGATCAAGGGCAGAATTTCTTGACCTCCATTTGGTTCCCTGATGAGAGTGGTCACTGAGGTAAACAAAAGTGATGTCAGAGCATGAGGTTGTACCTTGTTTACTTCCCTCTGAAGTTAGAGGTCAACATGTTGATCAACACAGGACAAAATAAACGCCTCACAAGCTCAAGTAATAACAAAAGAGGGAATTGTTCTTGTGTGACTCCACAGTGTTTTCCATTGACTCAGAAATTACCACATAACTGACTTCTGTGGTGGGTTGACTTTGATTGGTGCCCACCAAGCTGCATTGTTACTCCTTTTCTTAGCAGTATTGAGCAGAGAAAAAAAGATGGAAAAAAGCCTTGTGGGTCAAAGTAAAAGCAATTTATTAAAGCAAACGCAAAGGTCACATGCAGAAGCAAAAGAAAACAAAATATTTATTCTTTACTTTCCATCAGCAGGGGCCCACTTCCTGGGAAGCAGATGTTGGAAGACAAACATTCTAAATAACAAATTTGTGTGAGTTCCTCTTTCTTTCTCTTAATGTGATTTTTTTTGGTTGTTGTTTTGTTTGTTTGTTTGGTTGGTTGGTTGGTTGGTTGGTTGTTTTTTGGGGGTTTTTGTTTTGTTTTGTTTTGTTTTCTGAGCAGACATATACATCACATTGTTCAGTTTGGGCATGCTATCCTGGCTGTGTCCCCTCCAATTCACATGGCAGTGTAAGGCTAATGGTTGGATCCAATGGCAGTTGAAGTCTATTCCAACTGAAATGATTCTATGATTCTGTGATCCTATATGAAGTGTTCTGCTTAGTAAATCAGTTTACTCACAAACCTGTACAGCCCACTGCTTTTATTCTGTCCTACTTCAGCATATTTTTTTTCCTGTTGCTCTTCCAGATGATCTGCTCCCAACATCTTTCTTGAGAGGCAGGAGACCAACAAAGCTTTTCTGCTTCTATATGATCACAGATTTTGTCTACAGCACTTGTCTCTGAAGTAAAATTTTTCAAATTAACAAAAAACTAATACCACGACTTTCACTATTGTTTCAGACTCATATACAATGATTTTGGGCCATCTTTTCTTTAGGCATATATTTTATCTTTCTCAAAAGTTTGAAAATGTACTATAAAATAATACTGTATTTTTTCCCAATTCAGGTAATTGCATAAAGCAAAGGGAAAAACTAGATAACTATGAGGACTGTATATTTCCACACAGATTTTACAGAAGACCTTAACCTCCTGTGCTCTAGACAAAGGCAGACCAAAAAATCTAATTTATAGTTATGGGATTAGAAATCTTCTGAAGCAATGACATAAGCTAAACCCACAAGAATACAGGCAAACAAGAATATCAGTAAATATAATATAATTATTATATATAATATCATTAAGAATATCATTAATATCATATCATAGTGCCAGTATTTTGGACTGACACTAATGAGAGGCAGAACTTCATATAATTCAGTAATATTATTAAGCAAAACAAAAATTTTCCTCTGACAAGAGAAGGTCATATATGTCTTCACTACCCAAAGTAATCTGAAGAAAGGTAAGTATTACCCTCTGGAGTAAGCTACATATTGAATTCTAGTGCAACAGAATATCTCCTACAGATATTTTATCAAAATGTTGCCATCTAAAGTCTAAGCATTCATAAACAGCTGTCCTTAGCAAATCCTTAACATCCTCTGACAAAACAATCAAAATACATGTTGTGAAGAAGGATGAAAGAGAGCTCGTGGGATTAGAAACACATTGTCAAAATGGCTGTTATTAATTCTTCCAGCTGAAGAACACATGGCAAGGCAGGCCTTACATTAGAGTGTGTAAGGAAACAAAAACCAAGGCAGGCAAAAGTGAAAATGGAAGCCTATAATTCATGTGAAATTAAAAAAAACAAACAAACAAACAAACAAACCACTACAATTAAAGCTACTCAGGGAGGAGAAAAAGAGACCAAAAGCATAGAAACTGAATGGCAATGTGATGCCTTAAGTTCTAGCTTTCATACTATCCAGATTCTGTACTGCATTAATATGTAACTCTGAACTTTATATAGAGCTCTCCTCACAGTTTAGTTAAACAACTCAATCCTTTTCCAGCCTGAGAACCAAGGACACTGTCGAAGCTTCAGGCCCAAAAAGTATAAACAACAGTGAATTGAGGAGAGCAATCTGGGAGGATGGGACTTAATAACCTGAATCTGTAATTGGACAATTAATCCCAATATGGAAATGCACCAAAACTTATAAAAGTGTGAAAACTTGTGACTCGGTGTCCATCTTCGTCAGAGCCATGGCCAGGCTCTTGTACTGCCCAAGGGGTATCCTTTGAAGGCCTTTTTAATAAATACCTACTTTGTTCCTTTAACACTGTGTAGCCTCTCAAGGCATCAGATGTGTTTGGTTACTTTGCTTCCAGCATGCACTGACCCATGAATACTGAATACATAACAATCAATAGCTGAAAGAGAGGAAAACTGCAAGCATACCACTGCTGCAAAACAACATTCAAAGCAGTTCTAGATCAGTCTTCCTTAGGGGCTTTGAGCCATCTCATACCTACCCATATGGCAAGAATGAGACCATGCCGGAATCAGTGGCTGCAGGTGCAAACACGCTGGCTGCTGACAGCACTCAGGGATAGTTAAGGGTTTCTAGACAGTATAAAATATTTAAAGCTGGTTATAGCACCTAAATTTTGCTTCATTGTTTTCAATGAGTACAGCATTTCTCTGTGTTGAATAGCTGCTGCAGTCGCAATGACCCAGCTGGATTCATAGGCTTTTGCTTCTAATGAAGACTACAATTTTCATCTACTGTTTTAAATGTAGCAGAGCCATCTCTTTCCTCACTGTTGAATACATTCTAGAACAAGATAGCATACTGATGCAAACTCTGTAAAGACTGTTCTCACACTGGAAAGATATGGATTATATAAAAGAACTAGAATAAAATATTCCATTTTGGTTTTCAGTCCAACATTAAAATTTCTCTAATTTATTTAAAACCTACCAAATGTATATGGAGTATTGCAGCTTTCTGGGCCACAAGCACTCATTGCAGGCTTACATCTAATTTTTCCTCTAATCATATCACCAGGCCCTTCCCTGCAGGAGTACTCTCAATCCAGTCACCACAGAACCTCTACTGTTATTGGAGACTGACCTCACCTAGGCACAAGACCTTGTAATTGGCTTCGTTGAGATTTAGGAGGGTCACGTGGGCCCTCTTCTCAGACATTTCAAGGTCCTTCTGGAAGACATCCTTTCTCTCCAATGTGTCAACTACACCACACAGCTTGATGACATCCACAAACTTGCTAAACACGCATTCAATATAATTTTCTGTGTCATTGATCAGGTTATGTAAAAATATTTATTAGTTCCAGTATGGACCCCTGAGTGACACCAGTCCTTACTGGTTCCTACATTAAGATATGGATATTTAGTTAATATATTAGATATTTGGTTGCGGCCATCCATCAGTCACATATCTCTGCAGTTCAGAAGTAGGGACCATGTCCAAGGCCGAGCAGAAGTGCAGGTAGAATCCATCTGCAGAAGTTCAGTTGTCCTCCAATGTAGAAGGCTACTCGATTAGTGAGGCACAATTGGCCTGTGGTGAAGCCATGCAGGCTATCTCCAGTCTTTCATATGCATTGATATATCGTCCAGCAAAATCTCTTTCATGATAGTTATGGCCACAGAGGGGAGGCTGATTGGGCAGTGTATCTATCATCCTCCTTTTTACCTCTTTCAAAAAGAAATGTGATACTTCCCTCACTCAGATCTTGTCCATGTCATATTTCCATATTTTGAGTAACAAAAAAAGAACAGTTGTTCACTCAGATTGCCTGGAGAACTGAGGGCAAGAAAATAAGTGTTAAGGGTTGGCCTGCTTAAAAAAAAAAAAAAAAAAAAAAAAAAAGTAAAAATCTAAATTAAACTCTAATGAAGAATTAGTAATTAGTAATTCTTTTAATTCTTTTCCATTTAGACTTCTGAATGTATACAGCCTTAAGTAAAGTAGAGAAAATATTATTGTCAATCTAATCAGTGAAAACAAAAAAGGTATACATACATTTTATACACATACACATACACACATGATTTTATACACACAGAGTTGCATACAGACACACAGATGCTCACACCGAGACATTTGACACACCTTGTCCATGTAGATGTGTAAAGAAAAGTGGAAATGATAAGAATCATATGCAATTTCAGCCTGCATGTGTTTGCATGTCTTTGTTGACACTCTCTGATCAGGTTATAAGAAGCAATTCGCTCCTTACTACACTCATTAATTACTTAGCTTTTTAGGGGTACATTCTGTATGATTTACTGGTGATGTTAGTTGTCCTAGAAAAGAAAAAAAAAAAAAAAAAAAAAAAAAAGATAGATTCAGCTGACAATAAAGTGGATTTTCTATATGGTGCCTTTTAAGCTGAAGCACCCACATGTGCACCAGCAGGGACATGAGGACTTAAAACATCTTTCATAGGGACAGCAGACTTCAGAGAGTGAAAGAGCAACTGAGAAATTTACAATTAGTAGCAATTATATTAAAATGAGAGTGGTTCTCTGCCCAGGTTTCTGCCACAAAGTTAATTCATTTCAGTATATTTGATAATACTTGACAGCAATAGAAATCCCACTGCAGTTTTGAGTGGAATATAAAGGTCCACAGACACACACACACACACACACACAGACACAGACACATACACACACACAAAATGCTTCATAACAGGTTTAGGAATATTGAGACACACTGCCTCACAAAATCATAGAGAGCTTGTTCTTATAGTTCTCTCCCTGTCTGTTTAAGAGAAAAAGAAAAGCGGTTTTGTCATGCAAGTCTTGTTCTGCTTCATATGCAAGACAATCCTAAATGCTGAGGGACAAAACTGTTATTAGAAGTCGAGATTTTCTGTTTAAATATCTGAAGTGTCTCACTCTCAGCTACAACTGTCAGAGTTGATAATGACAATTGAGTCAGTTAGACAACCACGACAGAGAGGCAGTGTCTGTGAATTTAACATTATGAACATCCTCACAGCGATAAGTCAGATGTATGATATAAAGGAGTCAGTACTTCTGCAATTTAAGATTTCCCTAAAAGTCTCTTCCAGTTCAGCTGAAAAGCTGAACATCTGAAATTTATAAGTAAAAACAATAGAAAGAATTTTGTTTGATTTTAAAAAATCTTATTTTTTAAAGCTAGTTCACCTTTTTAAAAAAATGTAATTAAGATCTAGTTCTCATCTAGGAAACTATTTGAACAAACCCTGAAACCATGAAAAGCAAATATTTTAGAAGTTTTAAAGATTTTTCAATACCTTCAACAAATATTTTAAAAGCAGTGTTTTCTTGTTAAGAGCTTTGAAATTACCTTCATTGTCAAAAATGTTTTACAATAAGAAAAAATATTTCTCTACCTTTGAGAGATATAGCACATAAAATTAATTCCGTGTATATTGCACTACTGCTTTCTATTGAGTTTTTCTTGCAGAATGCATTCTTTCTTTTTATCTAGCTACTATTTTCCTTCCCTTCAATAACTTTTAAAACAATGTTAATAATTTTTCAATTCTGGAGAAGAAAAATCTGCAAAATAAGGATATCATTCCCAGTATCTAGCTCTTCACTTAGTCTTCCAATGTCCAATGCTGAATATCAGACTAAAAAAAAAAAAAACAAACCTCAAAAATCTGAAAAAACAAAAAACAACTGAAGCTTTGAAGAGGTTAATTTGCAGTAAAATTACTGCAAATGGATTATATGTTTTATCTAATAATGTATCCATAACTACTTTTGAAAACATATTTATATGGAGCATAATCTTTAATGTACATTTGTACATTATCATATGTAATGTTCTTGTATAATTCTATAGAGCAGTAGATGCATATTCCTATATGAAACATGTCATTAGCATAGTTTTTATTTTCAAGAGGGTTCTTTTTGGATAATAGCTGGTTACTTACATGTAAGAACTGAGAGCATGAATACATGCATCCCTTTTTCTATCATGATGCCTGCTAAGAAAGTATAAGGAAATAATTTGCAGAGAGTTATCTGCACATATGTATAGTCAGCATATAGGTATGCAGTTATGATACTTATTGAAAAACAGAGATAGCAACAATTATTTTATTGGTACCCAAGAAAAGAACCAAGAAAATGGAAAGTCTTTTCCAGGAGAGAAATCAACAAATCAACTACACAGAGAACAAGGGCATCAACTAAAAAAATAAATTAAAAAAAAATATTGGAGCCTGCAAAACCTCTCTGGCAAAAGATCAGGATGCAAATGCAACAAGAAGCAATGCTCAGAAGAAATCAACATCTTGTGAAACATGTTGAGTATAATAAAGCCAAGAGATGACATCTTTTCCTGAAAGCAATTTCCTACTATTAAGGCATAAAAGTAGATTCAACTTTTAAACACCAGCATGAGGAACAGCCCTTGAATTGGGAAACAAATCTTGGCAAGCAAAGATATTGCATTAACCATCAGTATTTAAGTCTCTCACATTGAAAATGAAAACAACATGAACTTCCTCCACAGCTCTCCAGCAAGGTAGCATGCTACTAAAGAAGATTTATGGCCTGGTATCAGGCTTACATGACTTCTGCTTTGAAAGTGGAAGACTGAGCTGTTCTGCAGAAATTAAATGAAAAGACAGATGTGGATAGGATGTTCGGCACTGCAGGTGAAAGGCTACACTTCATTTGGCAAAATATGTTTAAATTAGGCCTTATAACAGGTTGGTTCCCCATTATTTTGTGCCATTAATTTGGTTTTAGAAAATACTTTAAAACACCTTCACTTGTGAAATCTTTCACAGACGGTTGATTGTCTCCCTAACCGAGAATGGGAGGCAAAATGTCAAGAAGAGCAAGTATTACCTTAACCTTGTATTGCACTGATCAGAACTTGTCTCAAAGTCAATGATTGCCAACTTGTTCAGAATAACCTGATGACTCAGTCTCTCAGAATGCTAATCTTCAAATTCAGTGCAGGCGACAAGGGGATTAAAGCCACATTCAATTGTAATGAGATAAATCATTAAAGGTAAAACAGGGTCCATTGACATAAGATGTCTAGCATGTGTAAATGCTTTTACTCTAAAATTTTCATTACGGCAAGGATTTAAAATCATTGTTCTGTCATTATATATTGCCTATTATTTTCATCTTATTAGGTTCTTTAAAAAGCTCTCAATTTTCTGCAGATACTTGCATTGGAGCTTCAATTTATACAGATACCAGGGGTTTTTTTGTTTGGCTGGTTTTAATGAGAGGAGGAATTTGACTGCATAGCCTCTTCCTATTATTCTTCTGGTTTTTTTCCTTTTGAATGTTTGAAAAGATTGTCTCATTCTGAAACTTGCTTTTTCCTGCTTTCTGTAAGAAATAGAGATCCCTATTCCCCTCGGAATTATTCTCTGTGTCTGGCCAATGCATTTACAAACTGGATTGGGCACATGCAGTCTGCTACTGGATGATGCTCTGCTCCTGCTCCACTCCCCCAGCCTCCCAAAACTCCAGGAAGTTAAGAGAAGTGTGGAGCTTTGCTCTTTTGATTTTTTTTTTTTTTTTGAGTAAAGTATAAGTAAACTCTCTTCAAATACCACTTTTTTATGTTTCACTTTGCTTTGAACAATTAATTCAGAGAAAGTTACAGTGTTTCATTCCAGAAAGTAAACTGTTAATTTATTTGGTGTGGGGAATAGCAAAGGATACTCTACATCAGTAATTAGCTGAAAGTATGCACTGAAGGCAAACAAGCAGAGAAGCAACAGTGCCAAACTGTGCATGATTCCCATTCACATTGTCTAGGGAGAGCAATACAGTTTCTAAATGCACAGCTTTTGACCAAGTCTTTCTGCATTCACAAGGAACTAATTCTCATTTAAGCCACATAGCAATTTTTTTATCATTGAAACTGACAAACAAACTGCCAAAAATATGCGAAACATGAGTAACAATTACAAAAATGCCATTCTATAGCATCTATCCTAAAAACTACTTACTTTCCATTTTCTTGTTATGTTCCCTCTCTCCTTTCTTGCTTATGCTGTATATACAAATATATATCTTTTGCATTTGTAGATATATTTCCTTTAAAATATGTTTTGAAGAGTGTCAAATGAATAAGAGAGGCAGGATTCTAAGAAATTCAAGGTAAACTACATGACCTTTAGGAGAGTTAAAGTAATCAAGACAGGCTTCTACACTTGAAATAAAATAGTATTGTAATATGTTCCCTGTTTCAATGCATGTGAGTTGGCTCATTAACAAGGCATAGCTCTTACTTCCAGTATTCTTTAAGACTCATCTCGACTCCAGTGTTACATTACCATTTTAGATTTATTACTTCTACATAACAGTACAAAATTGCTGTAATCACAATTACCTTTGCTTTCAGATTCTCCATCTCTCACACAGCCTCCCTGGGAGGTTTTAAAGCAAAACAGCTAATAAAATAGGTGAGTGAATCCTGTAATATAGTTGTCATATGACAGACCTGAAAACATAAGCAACAAATTCACTACTGAAGTACATGGCTCTTCTGATGTTCCACGAATGAGACAATTTCGCCTTATTTACCCTCGATGGAGTCTAAGACATCAAAACAGAAATGAAAAGTACAAATCCAGAAATTACATAATTTTTGGTAGTGAGAAGTGTTTAATGGAAGAGATTTTTAGTTGCAAGTTGTCTGGTTTTCCTGTCTTAAGGATGGACTCCATAAAAATTTATTTATTTCTCAGACAGTTTCCTGAATTTTGTTTCTGTCTCAGCTGAACATGACAGAGCAAAGTGGGGAAGAGAGGAGCAAATGGCAAAGGAGGAAAGACAGCAAGAGAAGAAATCATTTCTATGGAGTGATTACTAAGCTAAGTGCCAAATATTCACAACACAAAACATAGACTGTTGCTGTAATGTCATAATTATCAGCTGGAATCTTGCCATACAATATGTAAAAATAGCCATGAGCCATCTGGTAACCATTTTTTCTCAGGCAAAATGGAAATTAAGGACTACGGCAAAGTTAATCCCTTAGCTTTGGGACAGTGTCAGAACAAGCATATACCACTTGTTCGTATATTTCTTTCCTAGGCACATCCCTTGATATTAACATAAATAACTCAAAAAAAATTCTTATGTTCTAGAATAGGTCTTTCCTAAGGATCTAAGGCAGTTCATAAAAAGAACAGGACACCCATATTGACAAATACTAACTACATTTCTTTGGACTCCATCTTTCACTCTCCTGTTTTGAGGAAAGGAACTACTGTTGCAATGATGTTTTTAGTGTAGCTCTAGGATACCAGCTCTTAATATGAAAATCACAATTTAAAAAATTGAGTTCATTTTACTTTTATACATGCTAATTCACAGATGATCATGCATGCAAATTTCCTAACTTATTTCACATTTATGACAGTATTTAATGTTTTCTACTGCATCTGATCAGTAATATATTTCTTCACTTTTATAAATTATATAGCCTTTCCAAATACATTAATTTTGTTTGTATTTACATGTTTTGCTCGGCATTGTATGATTTTAACTTTAATTGATTTATATATTACTTTTTCATTTGCATTCAGGTGAACAGAACAAGAGGACAATCAAGAATAATAACAAATAATGATGTAATCTTTCAATTACTAGCAACATACCTTTCTCATTAGCCAGAAATTACCTGCAGAATGTACATGAAGACTTTAATAATGTTGTACAACTTCAGACCTTCATCTAATTTATGTTTTCAGGGGATAAAACCTACCATAACTTAAAGCATGACAAATTTGCTGTGACTAACTGTTCTAATTGCACAAAATTCCTGCATCCTAAGTACATTGGCTCCCTGACAACCCAATTCTGCAAGCGTTGTTTTTGTCATTTCCCAAGAAGCCACCCAGTATTATAATCCTGAAGATTGCCATGTATTGAAGAATTTCCATTAATTTTACTTAGTTTTACGGCTTTTGTTATTTGTACATAAGGTCCTATTGTCATAAGCACAGAGGAAAATCACAGGTAAAGCATTTTCATTTACAATGGTTTCCAAGCATGACTTTGGTGAAAATGTTGTGGCTTGTCCAGTTACCTTTTGCCTGTCTCATTCTTCCCCTGTCTGCAAGCAGTTTAACCAGTCTTGGCTGATAGCTAAAGCTAAATACTTTCTTCTTGAGTTCAGGCTGAAAGAAGTGTTGTGGATGCCTTTGACATAATCCACAGTACATCATGGGCCATTATTAGCCAGTGTAATCCCCAAAAGAATGGATTCAAATGAAAGCAGCTCCTTTGCTGAACTTAGGGTCCTGGGGTCAGGGGTGCCTGAGGGACTGGTTACTGAGATGTATTTTTCAGAAAAATTTGTCTAGACCAGAATGTTTAATGCACATAAAGTATTCCCACAATAGTTATACCAATGTTTTTTCAGAAGTCTTGTGAAAACAAAGAGTACTCACATTGCTTTTGCTCTCTGGTTCCCTATTATTGCCCCACAGTCCTTCAACCTTATTTAAAGCAGTATACAAAAATCACTTGTCCTTTAGGAGCCAGAAAGTGCAGATTTCTTAAATTTGAATAAATTTCCTGAATGAATAGCCCATACTTCATATGAGAAAGATCTTATAATGCCTGCAAGTCTCAGAACTCAGAACTCTAGGGACTGTCCTGTGGGATCAGTCTTGTTTCCTCTACCTGGAAGTTTTCTGACCACTCTGTTTTCTGCACTAAATTGAAGGTAACTCTTGCCATTTGAAGGCAAATCAGAGTCTCACCGTATTGCAAAGGATAAGGTATGTTTTTACTGTTGGAAAAAACTCAATTTTCTGGGCCACAAGTTCTAACTTTTGGCCTTGATTTGAGGACACAGAAAATTAAATTTCTTTGTGAAGTGTGAATGTTATGGACTGCCATTAAGCTTCCCTTAACAAGCACAGTATCTTGAAATTGTGTGTTGTCTTTTTCAGAGGTAAAATTTTCATCATTGTAGGTTACCACAGTCCTAGAAGTTGCCTGAAAAAGAACAAAAGTGCTACAACTTCCTTTCTCGTGATTATGCCAATATTAGTTAGGCCACTAACATTATTTCATGGCTAGGTACTGAAGGAATGCCACTACATTAGGTATAAATCTGTTGCTTAAAATAAAGATATATGTTGAAATAACTGTACCTCAGTGAAAGTTTAAGGGGGAAATGATACCTCGTCCTTTTTATTCTGGCTGTCAAATACCAAATATTTTGACAGAAATGTCAGTATTTCCCTAACAAAGAAGTATTGCCCAAAGCAAGGAACTTCCGAGATAACTGGACAGAACAATAATTCCTTTTAAGCTATCAGTACCCTTATTTTCAAAACAAACCCACTTTTTTATTTGCACCTATCACGGGTGCCAAGAAATGAAACACCACCATTTCACCAACCACCACCCAAAAAAGAGGCAATATGCCAACATTACTCTTTCATGAAACAACACTGCATCACCACCAAAATGAAAATTTCTTTAACATGAAATAACATAAAAATATTTTCCAAAAATATATTCAATATTAAAACACATTTCATATATCTCTCTATAAGAAACAAGGATTTTTGATATTTTTAAAGGCCAAAAATAAAAGCCTTTCTCATGTAGTCATTGTGAAAATTGAGGCAACAGTAAATGGATGGAAATCTCACTTTTGTTACCCTTGCTATTCAGTTTACCTTACAAGTCACAATCATTGCTCTCAGGTTGAGCTGTAACTACATTAGATGGAATATTCCAAGTTGACTGTGCTACTTCCAATTTAAAGGCAAAATTAGATTTTCAAAGGGAATTAAAAAAAACCCCACAAAACAGTTTTCCATCACTTTTGACAAGATACCATAGTAAGCTGAGGAAGATGTCAATCAATGAGCATGGTTTGCAGGAGCTTGAGCATACACAGGGACGGAAAGGTGTTGTGCTTGTCCTTGAAGACTCCTTCCCTCTCAGACCACTATAGATGACTTCTGGCTGGTGTTAGAAAATGAACCATATGAGAAAACTACCACCTCCACGGAAAACCAGCAGAAAAAGATGGTGGGGACCTTGAAGACCCAACTGAAAATTCGTTATCTTCATTTGAATTTGCTTGCAAGAAATCTTTTGACTATCACACAGTAGTACCTTTATGAGAGCCACAGTAGCTTGACATGAAAACCAGATGTATTTTGTAGTACCTCTGTAGCAAGTTTCAGCTTTTGGTCTACATCTTTAATATTGTAAGCACACTTTCGGATACAGAATACAAGTTCATTCTTCAGCGTATTAAGAGAAAAGGGAACTCAGTAATGAAGGCAATGAGTATGATGCATTTTTTTTAAAGTAGGCCTCAGGTACAGCTAAAAAGCATTTTTAATCAATTCAAAAGTATAAAACATTTCATAAACATCTTCTATTAAATGTTCATTTATGGACAGAAAAATTTTGCTAACAGTCTTCCTTAAAGTAATCCTGGATAATTTTTTGGTCCAAAAAAACAAAACACAGGCAAGAAATCACAGGTAGGTAGCCATTTAGCTAAGAATCAAGTTGTTTTCATTTTTCTGTGGGAACTAATATATTTGTTTTATAATATAATATCTAATATAATAATATATCTTTGTCTTACCAGACAAAGATACAACTTCAAAATTTTGAACATGTCAAAAATCTGTGTTTTGCTGACACTGTCCGAGAGAATTGTGAACTTCCACTTCAAGGTGTACAGGCTCCATCATGTTTCTGTCTAGAAGACATCCATTCGCATTACTATGTTAAATGTGTCCAAACTGACATTTCTCACGTCTCAACAGGGCTCAGACATTGAGTTCTAGTGCTTCACTGATTTATTTTATCAGCTATCTCACATCCAGCCATTCAGCAGCAAATGCCCACACAAGAAATGCTTGGGTAAACTAAGCTCCTAACGATGATGTCTATTTCATTTATTTTCTTCCCAACACTCCAAAATTTAGACCAACATGGATTCCTACAGATATTAGGTTTTTGCATTGTAATTTCTTTTCTAATTCCCAAAAATGGAACCTATTTATAGGAGTTTGGCAACTACTGGGGTTTTATTCATGTCTCTTTCCACAAGCCTCTCCAGTCCTCTCAATATGGTAATCCCCACTGGTCTCTGCCGGCTGAAAAGAGCTGCGTATATTTGGTTTATGTGCATGGTTTAGGTAATGGGAGAGAGTACAGGGGTGTCTTCTGTAACAAGATGCCAGAAGCATCCCCTCATATCAGAAAGGACCAGTTCCAGCTGGGTCCAAGACATTGGCCAAAGCTGAGTCAGTCAACAGCAGTGGTAACACCGCTGGGATGAAGTACTTAAGAAGGTAAAATAGAGCTGTACAACTGCAACTCTAAAAAAAGAGGGAGAACACATGAGAGAAGGAGCTCTTCAGACACCAAGGTCAGTGGAGAATGAGTAGCAGGAGGTGCTCTAAGTGCCAAGGCCACCCTGCAGCCTGCGCTGAAGATCATGGTGAGGCAGCCCATGGAGGTCCCCGGGGATGCAGAGATCCATCTGCAGCCCACAGAGGCCACCAAAGAAGGTGGATGCCTAAAAGATGATGTGACCCTGCAGGAACCCCATGCTGGAGCATGCTCCTGTCAAGATCTGTGGTCCTATGGAGAAAGGAATCCATAGAGGAGCAGATTTGCTGGCAGGACTTATCTCATGGGGGAGCCACACTAAAGCAAGCTATCGCTGCAGGGCTGATCCCATGGAAGGGACACATGCTGAGGAAGTTTATGAAGAACTGTGGCCTGTGGAAAGGACTCTCATTAGAGAGGTTCATGGAAGACTATTTGCTATTGGAGGAACCTGACACTTGGTCAGGACAAGAGAGTAAGAAAGGAATGGCAGAGACAATACGTGATGAAGAGACTGCAGCTCCTGTTCCATGTTCCCCTATAGCACTGGTGGGGGAAGAACAGAGAATTGAGGGTGAAGTTGAGTCCAAGAAAAAGGGAGGGGTGGGGAAGAAGTACTACATTTCTTATTTTCCTAATTTGATTTGATTAGCAGTAAATTGAAGCGGTGCTGAATAATTGTCCTTTCGGGATGTCCTGGCTAGCAAACCAGCACCGCTAGCAGCTGTGGGACACCCTCCTGATCTTCTCGAGTCAGGAGAGAGTCTAAGGCTCTCACCTTATTCAGGTGTGTGGCTGGCAGCAATGATCAGCCGAAGAAATAAGAGAGTGGACTCTAGCTGGGGTGAATCTGGTTTTATTGAGTCCCGGCACACAGCCAACATCCCCACAGGAACCAACAGGCAAAGACAAGAAAGAGGGGCTTGCAGGGGTTTATAAAGAGGGCAGGAAACGGAGGTAGAGTTGGTCTTCAGGCAAATAGGATACAAAAGATTGACATTCCAAGTAGGCCAATGGGAGTAACTTTAGGGAGGGGCCCTGGTCACTGAACCAATCACTCGATACCCTGGCTGGAAGCTTCTAGAAAGAAAGGATGGGTCGCCGAGTGATGGACAGGGCACCAGGGAGGGGTCAGGGAAAGGATACGTTGGTTTCTAGGGTAACTGGGGAGGAGACAGGGTGATTGACAAAACAAGGGAGGGAGGAGAGAACCAAGGCAGAACCATTACAACAGAGAGGGGGAAACAGAACAGTCCAATCTACAATTTGTACGATCAAGGTATGTAGAACACAAGACAACAGTAAATTATATTATTTTCCCCAAGTTGATTTTGTTTTGCCCCTGACAATAATTGGTGACTGATCTCTCCCTGTCCTTATCTCGACCCCAGAGCCTGTCTTCATATTTTTCCCTCTGTACAGGAAGAGATTGATAAAGTATCTTGGTGGTGCACCTGGAAGTCAGCTGAGTCCAACATTGCATTTATGGGGAAGACAGAGTTACAATTTTTTACTGTATGTCAATTTAGCCACAACTCTTTTTTTGCATCATTTCGGCACTGGATGTTCAGTTTACATGAATATTCTTAAGAAAGAAACTGCATATTTGCCACCCCTTTCATTCTAATTAAAGAATAGAATACTGACAAACATATGGTAAATCAAAATACTAGTATATAGATTGGGCTATTCTACTGCATAAGACCATAGTGGCAAGTATTTTCATCATATGAAGTGAGAGCAACATTCATAAGGAGTTGGGTACAACAAAGGCAAAAAATTTACAATTTGTGCCACTTACCTTCCGCTAAGTTAGGATCAAATTTGATATATCAGCCTTATTTCAAGAAAATCTTTATCAAATTTGTTGTTCTTCTTGAATGCACAAACGAGTAGCTAGTCCAGGAGACTGGGATGTTAATGGTTAATGACTCAAAACACTTGGCCACTTGCAAAAGCAGTGGGTGCTTTTCTGAAGATATGCAATGCGAGTGCCTTGGTGCAGAGGGGCAGCACACCCAAAACCGGAGGTTACAAGTTAGCATCATGCTACACTCTCCTCCATGATGTAACTGGCTTAGGTGTGAAGTACTGGCACATTAGCTGTTGGCCTGAAGAAATTCATCCCTTCTAGTGGGCATATTTGGTCAACCGTGCTGATGTCAGAAGCCTGAAGAGGGACTCTCAAAGTTCCCCATTACCCACAGCATTAAATCATACAGTGTAGAACTCCCCACACCAAGGGAGGTCCTCAGGTGTTCCCACCCAGCCTGAGCATACATTAAGCCGCTAAACTTTGAATTTCATTTGGTTTCTCCCAGCCCCTAATGGATCAAGACCACAATCATTGTCTTGACCAACAAACATTGAAATTGCAACAATTGTCTAATCACTGGATTTATGGGTGGTCACTTTATACCTTTCTACCATTTCTTTGAAAATTAACCAGCCAACTTTAACTTATCCAGACAACAAGGCATTTGCTAGAGCATTGAATGGAGTTTTTTGCTTTACCTCTCTAATATATTAATCTGTGTGGGATACCACATCAGTAAATTATGTCTAGGTGTTCAGTTTAGTGTAGAAGGATGAATCATATTGCTATGCTTGCTGCCATGCCTGCTTTTAAGAATTTGTACTGTGTACAGTCTGTTAATTACTACAGTTGTTCGGCATAAAACAGAGCCCTTTTTAGTTTCATTACAAAAATGAAACATTTTCGATAATGTGCAATGGTACAGTCCACATCAGCAAAAAATCATTGCAATTTTTTATCAATGACTGGGGAGCTACAGACTACTGGATGTACTAGCAATGAAAAGTTGATGAGAACATTTAGAACAACTCACAATTTGGCTCTTTCCTTTAAGCAGAAATAAAGTATTCTGCACACCATAGCAATTTTTAAGGAGCTGATAATTTACCATTTTGTACACCTCTTCCCTCAATCACACTACTAGAAAAGTGTTTCCTGTGTTGATGGTAAGGTGAAATATTCCCACATTTTCTCTGAATTTTAGTTACTTCACAACTTCATTGTCTGCTTTTCACTGCTTACCAATTAATGAATCAAATCAATAGAAGAAATATTTGTAAGCAATATTTCAGCCCAGAAGATGGATATTTTGCTGCAGTTTGGGTAGAAGATGGTCAAAGATGAAAAACATTTATAGTGATTTCTGCTGTATAGTGTGATTTAGAGAAAAATAGCACTTAAGATTAGTGTGCAAAATATCTTTCAGCCTTATTCTGTCTTCAGAAGTAAAACATGGAGAAAATAACTTGATTCTATGAAGAGAAACTTTTTCATTAATGTAAGCATCTGTAATATAAGCATCTGTGGATAAGCTTCAGATTCAGAAGAGTATTGAAAGATTTCTAATAATTTTTTTTTCTGGTACTTCTCTGTCCAATATCATAGTGTACTAATCAATCTCATGCCAGCTTTAGGATTTAGTCCTAAATCCTAAAGTCCTACAAGAGTTGCAAAAAATATATTCTTTATATTCTCTCCCTATAAATAATGATGCTCTATATTTTTTTTTCAGACAACAACATGGTAGACTTTTAAGGGAAAAAACTCAGAATTTGAAATATCCTAGAAGTTGCTGTTTGCAATGATATGTGCATCATATGGGTTCTGATGATCATTTTCTGCTGCTTTTGAGAAGTTTATTAATTCTCGTTAAAAGGGCTTTGGACACTGTAGGTAAAGCCAGAAGGTCTCCTGTTGCTGGGATTGCTGTCTTTTATAGGCTTATAAAACAGCAGATCCACAACCATCTGTTGGCAAGCTTTGCCTTGGTGAAAAAAACAAAACAAAAAAAGACCCAACCAATCCCCCAAACAAAAAAGAGAAACAACCTTCCCAAAAAAGTAAAACACCAACCCCAACTGATATTATTATAGCCTAGACTTACATTCATATTTCATGAAGTATCAAAGCTAAGAAAGTCGTTAAAGCCGCTTTGAAATAGATTCAAAAGATGGGTGAGCCAAACTTCAAATTAAGCCTCAGTAAAGTATTTTGTCATCTCCATGGTGTATTGTTAAAATAGGACTCACAAACTAGAGTCTGATGACTTGATTGGGGCAGAAAGGCATATTAAGCAAGCTGATCTAATTGAGATTGCTATTTATTTGAAACATTAATTGATTTTCTATTTGTCAGCAAGGAACTGCATTAATTTCTGCATGTTAGGACAGAAAAGTTGGTGTGTGCTTATATGATAACGGGTGTGATGAAAGTGAGGCCGTAAGGCATTGAGAATCATGTTAAATCTTTCAAGCCTTTAGCTTTGACCATTTAGGGTGAAAAAGCCTGATAACCAGAAAGGAGTGACAATTTTCTTCTGCAGACTGAGAAATGCAGACAGAGCTCACCAAAAGTAGCTCAGTTTCTGGTTAGGCATGCATGCCCACAAACTTCTCCCAGGCCTTCGATGCCTTTCGTGCGCAAGACACTGAATGTTCAAGACCCCCATCATCAGGGAATCTAGGGACGCTGTCTAAACAAATGTCAGCACAACTCTTGTACCACTAAAACCTATTGTTTACAAGGGTTTTTGTCAGCACTGAGGGACTCCAATGGCCAGGCTTTGCTCTGTCTTTACTGGTTCGTGTGGTATGGATATATTGTAACATATATTATTTATGGAGCTGTCGAATATGCCCACTACACTAACTAAAATTCATCCTCTTCTTTTCCTGTTGCCACTAATGGTGTCAATAAATAATTGCATAGGTTGTTTGCCTGGATAAGGATCCTCTCTCGGCCTCGGAGTGCTTACACAGCTGGAAAAAAGCTCAGTTAAAAAATCAGGTCTCTTCATTTTTGCGAAGTAGAAACATTCCTTTCCTCATTTTGAGGATACATGTAGCGAAGAAATGAAAAGTTCACTACTCATTAAGAAATCATTGGGCTCTGGGGTCTCTTTTGGAAGCTAGACTAAGTCATTTAAAGGAATCTCTACTTTGTGCAGTAAAGATTAAAATAACTGGTACAGGTGCAGGAGTTTGTAAGATCCTGGGGAGGGATATGAAGAGGAAAAATTTTTTTCAAACCCATTAGTGATTTTAAAGGCCAAATCTAAGCATGGGTCTAAGCTTCTGCAAAATTAGTGAGACACTTGACTTCAAAGTGAGTGGGATTTCAATTGCAGGTAATTCATTTGCCTCTAAACATGGGAGAATGGGGTGAAAGCAAGTGAAGCTCACAGCAGACCAGGGACTGCACCAGAACCCTTGCAGGGAGCAGAATCTAGGACTGCCCATGCTACCTGAGCAACCAGGTCAAACATGTCCCCAGTAATGAAGATCTATTCATTACTATAACATGCAGCCCAGCACTGTAGATCACTTTCATGGTCTCCAAAGAAGCTGAGCAGTTATCAGTAACGTTCAAAAATCCACTGGAAAGTCATTCATTTCACTTTATAGTCCTAATTAGCCATTTGTATAGTTCTATAATTAAATATGCTCCTTTCTCATCAAGTTTTTCACTTTAGTAATGATACCACTGTGCCACAAACAGGCCCCATGCTGTTTGGTTTGGGACTTATTCATAGCTTTTAATTGGTCACCCAGTGGTTAGCCAATAACCCCTTCTATGGGAAGCAACACTCCAAATGCTGTTAATGGGCTAGAGGCATAGTGATTGCCTCCTGGTACCCAGCAGTACTGGGAATAAAGCAATTTCCTCCACTGTGTTGTGTGCCCAATAGCTAATCCTCTCCACTCCTGAAATGTACACTATTTGGTTATAAGTATTTGTACTGGCTTACTTACCGCTGGGTTGTTAATAGGCAGTGATTCTTCAATGCTCCTTCAGTGAAGTTACAGTCTGGTTGCTGACTGCTAATTAAAATAAGTTTGTACTCTAACACTGCAACTAAAAGGTAGCAAGGTCATATTATTTAATGCTGCAGTTTTTTATTTAACAGCGTTTATACCATATTTATTTGTGCATATTTTGCAGACAGGCAAAACTATTATTGAACCTGACAATATAGTCAAAATGATCCACAGATTAATCTTTCCTTCCCTGGAGTATGATCACTAGGCTTTCGCTGCCTGTGAGTACACACTTAAAGAACAGTGCATGCATGCAGATTTCTCCTTCAGTCTAGTTCTCAGCTTGGAAAAAAATATTGGTAGATGAGCTAACAATGTTCAAAAATGACTCAGTCTGCCAGGAGTCTTTATAGAAATCAAAACATGTATTCGTGAGCACTGGAGTAGTTCTTAACCCAGTAAGCTGAGAGAGCAAAGTTATGACTTTCAGATGCAAATTTTATTTATTACTTTTTTGCTACTGTTTTAAAATCCTGTTCGAATAAGAGCCCCTATCATCAGGGTATCTGAATCTAATATTCATCTGTTGCATGTGACTATTTCTTTCTGCTTGCCTCCAGCAGATGACAAGCTCTCTCCAGCAAAAGTAACTGTGGTCCATTTACTTTTGCTTTCTACTACACTAAAAGGTAGGCCACAGAATTATTCTTATCTATATTCTTACTGTAATTAATATCTGAGACTGAAATAAAAGGTTATGCCTTTTTAAAAGTTTAAATCTTCCATGTAATAAAACAGAAGTTTACCTATCTTATGTCCAACACAATGTAAAGCATTTGAATTCCAACAAGGTGCTAGCACAATGTGTACTTTGGTTATGAAGATTTTCCAGATATTTTTTCTTAAATAAAAGAGACATGCAATTTGGAAATGGGTTCAGTGTTTATGAAAAGCTAATTATCGGGGAACAAATACCATTTTCCCCCCTACCCTTCAGTTCTAATATGGATATTGCATGCTGGTTTAAGACAGACATGCTTTCTCAAGTTTATATCAATGGAGAATGTACACAGAGTATTACAAATCCTCTAGTCACTCCCTGTAAGCTGAAAGAAAACAAAATTGAAACAATCTTTTTTCTACTGCGCTGCCATTTCTTATTACCAGGCTTTATCTAGTAGCAGTGACAGAGCTGCTCAACCTCCAACTGATTTTACAGTTGTGAAGAAATTCATGTGACTTCATCTTCTTAACCTCTGGAATATCAGTAGTAGTTATTAATTAGAAAGATAAAAAAAAAATTAAAAGTCTGAATTACTGGTATGTTTGATATTCACAGAGTTTCTGCATGCAATTTTTGTTAGAAATTTCACTTTCTCTGTGTGATTTCTCTTCAGTCTCTTAATTTGTTTCTGTTTTACAGAACAATAACACCTTATTAACTTCGAACTCAAACAGAGCATATTTTGTATTCTTTTTAAGGCACAAGAGAACACCCTCAGGCCTTTGAGGAAGGCTGATGGTCAGGAACTGTTAAAAATTGATTAGCTATATTTAGTGTATGAAGCATTATTTTATTTCTCCTTCTCTGATTCAGGAAACAGTTGTGCATGACAGTAATTTCAGCACATTAAATCCCGTTCAGTAGAAATATTCACATGCAGAGGTGATTGCACATGCTTCACCTGAGTTTTGATAGACTAGGTATACTGGGAAAAAACACTTGGATAAGCATCCTTAAATACTTTGAATGAAAAATGCAGGATTATATTTATAATAAACCTTATATAATACTGTTAGCAATATATTTTATGAGGCATTATTTTCATAATTTGGGTAGCATTCACGAGACCCAGCTAAGTGTCAGCTGAGGAACTCTTTGTGCATTTTATACATGTGCAGAAAAGTTAGAATGTTGTTCAAATTGTACTGAACAGAGCTCTACTGGAGGCAGGGGTGAGAGCAAGGAGAAAGGACGGTTTTTGCCTGAAGTTTATCTATATACCACTCAATACTTTTAAGCAGTCAACATTATATTTTTCAAATCAGTTCCATTACTCTTTAAATTCATTGTTATATGATTTGGAAAATATCTAATTAAAAAAGGTGATTTTTACAATTAATATCCTAGCTAGCATTTCCTCCTATTCCTCAACTCTCGCAAACCCTGCCCTGCCCCCTCTCAATGGATCTGCACAGCATCTATCACCTCAGGTCATTTGGCAAGAAGCCATTTACTCTCCCTCACAGAAAAAAGAAAAAAAACCAAACAAAACCCCAAAGATATTACTTGATGCATAAAAAATATGATTAATTTATTGGAAAAGTCAATAGAAATATTTTGATTGATTTTGGTAAGTCTTGAATCAGATTAATACCAAATACTAATTAAGAGTAGCCGTAGGTTCAATCTCTGCAAAAGGTGTGATATTGTTCTATTTGTTTAATCTATAGACACTAAAACTCAGAGAGATTAAAGTAATTTGCTATCATTTTGTTGGAGTCTGTTCTGGAGACTGAAGCAGAAGCTGTAATTACTGAATCTCAGACTACTCCCTACCCACCAAGCATAAGGATCAATATTTTTGTTTAACAATGCAGTTCTCTATTCACTCTTATTATGCTAGGCATTAATAGCTACCATATTAAGTTTTTGGTCTTATGAAGAGAAGATGAATGTGCTAAAACCCACATGAACACTCCTTGTTCCCTGTGAGTGGAAGGAAGAAGGTAGATTCCCTTTTAAAATGTAACCAAACCCAAGAAGTTTTGCAAGAGACAGCCCCAGTAGCTGGAGCACAGATTTCAGACACCCAGCCAGGGTTTGCTGGTGAGCATGACCATGCTGCCGACACAACCTGGTACAGTCACTTAGCACTGCATGATGGCAACTCTGCTTGAATGCTCCGGCTCGGCAGTCTGCTGTTCAGATATAAGGTTATTTTATTGTATAAAGTTGCGTGGTGGGCAATAGCTGACAAACTCTGGAGAGACAGTGTTCATCTGAGTGTGTTTAAAGACACCCAAAAAACAAAAAACATCTCTGTGTCTGTGCCAGCAAGCAGGAGGAATGTGTTCACTCTCACTTTCTAAAAAAAAACACCCCAAGCATGCCCAAAAGGCAGACTTGGAGATTTGCATTCAAGAAAACTGCCTTCCATTTTTTATGTCTATTTTTTCACACCAACAAGACTGAGTGTACTCTTTCCAAACAAACTTGAGTACATCAAAGAATACTGTAGGTTCACATAATCAACTTTCTTTCCTAATGAAAACAGATCCACAATATTGGCTGTTTGGGCTAAAGGGGAAATGATGTTATTATCACCTGGTTGGAAGAGTTAATCTACTCCACCATGCATCATGATTTAATTATTCTTAATTGATCTTAATAGATGGATGTCAAGTCTGACCTTGCTTGGCTTCAATTATAGCAGTTTTGCAGGCTCCCTTTGTAGAGGATCTTGGAAAATATCCAATGGTTTCTGCCTGTCTACATTTATGTTGGAGCACTTCTAGATTTAGTTAAATGGTACTTGAAGATTTTATGCATTATGGCACCAAGGAGAAAGATAATGGAGTTTTTACAAGAGATATTCTTTGTATACTCTTTGTATATTCTTTGTATCCATTTCTAGTTTATACAGTATTGGAGCTGTGTGGTTGCACTACTGTCGGTGGCTGCAATGTAAGTTTTAAGGGAGAATCAGTGAAAAACCATCAGACTTTTGAGTCAAACATGTATGGGAGTGATGCTTTTTTTTCCCCCCATATTAGTTTGATGGAATATTCATGTACCAAATAAGAAAGAATGTTTTTTTATGAACTAAGAAAACAGTTCTCTGACATGAATTGTTTATGCTGCCTCCTTTTTGGTGTTTTTATTTACATTCTAAATGAATTTTTAAAAAATTCTCAGGCTGGCTATTCTAGTGGTCACTATACAATTACCAAAACAGTATTATAGAACTGTAGAATGGTAGAATATGCTGAGTTGGAAGGAACTCATCAGGATTATTGAGTCCAGCTCCTGGCCCTGTGCAGAATCACACCATATGCCTGATAGCATTGCCCAAGCACTTCTGGAACTCAAACAGGCTGTGACTACTCTCCTGGAAGAATGTCCCAGTGCCCAGCCAACCTTCAGATGAAAAAGGCTTTCCTGGTATGTCACCTAAATCTCTCCTGACACAGCTTCATGCTGTTTCCCTGAATCTTGTCACTGGTCATGAGAGTGAAATGATTTGCACCTGCCCCTCCACTTCCCCTCCTGAGGATGTTGAAGACCACAATGAGATCTCCCCTCAATCTCCTCCAGGCTGAACAGACCAAGTGACCTCCACTGCTCCTGTACCAGGTTGTGAGACTGAAATGTTATAATTAATGGTTTAAACATTGTTATGGAGGATTTTTTGCCCGTTATGGCAAAGCTATACAATGAAGCTGCAACTACCAAAGCCCACCCTCCCTCAATACGCCATCAGACTGGAATTTTGGACTCTGAGTAAAGCCAATGGGAACTTGAGATAAGATCAAGGGGACACTATTGTTCAATTATCTCAGGTCTAGGGAGGAGTAAACAGGGCTCAGGGAGAAGAATGTATCTACAGGAAAACCAAACCCAGCAGCTGTCCTGAAAATTTGCTCTGGCTGGATCTGAAGAGGGGGAGGGCCACAGCCCACAGGCTCATTTGCTCTCCCCTTTTCTATTTCTCTCTCTCTCTCATATATTTACTGTTAAATAAAACCCATATGGAGTTCATTGACTCCGGTATATGGTGTCATCTGAACCTTATATTCAGGCGCAGTCCTCCTCCTAATAACTTCAAAAACTGAATCTTAACACAGCTCCAGAATCTGCCACTTGTCCTTTAAGAGTTCATTTCACTGGGGACTGCACATCTCTCTAATTGGCCTGCGACTTTTTGCCAGGCCTCTCTCTCTTGAGGAAATCTCACTAGCTCCTCCCAGCTTAGTGCTGTTGGCAAATTTAATTAGTATTCTTTCAAGTCCTGTGTCCAAGACATTAATGAAGTGTTGAAGAGAAGTGGGCTGAAGATGGAGTCCTGTAGAACTTTACACATGAGGAGACCCCAGCCTGATGTCACCCCACTCAGTATAACCCTTCGTGACTGACCCATGACCAGCTGTTCACTCACTGAATTGTTCAGCTATGTGCAGAACATTTGTCCAGAAAGATACTGAGAGACTGTATCAAAAGCTTTGCTGAAGTTCAAAAAGATTACGCCTGCTGGCATTGCAAGATTAACTAGGTGGGTTATCCTGCTTTAGAAAGAAATCAGTTGACAAGCAGGCTGCCCTCTTATATAAACGGAATAAGCAGAAATAGAGATTTTAATCAAAGCATTTTTCTACTTTTCCCCCTCATTAGTATGCTTTCGTAAGATTAGATAAACCATAATGGTTAATTTTTTTGGGTGTGTGAGAAAAAACTAAGCAGTTTATTTTCATTACTATTTTTGCTAAGCATGTAACACTACTGAAAACATGCTGAATTAAGGCATGAAAATTGACGATCTCTTCTAAGACAACACTAACTTTTCTGGTAGTATCTCAGAAAAAAGCCAGTGGTCCCATATTATGGAATATATGTTCATAGGAAAATGACATAATTTGTTATTATTCATCAGAAGGCTGTAAACCAGCCAGAGCAACATTAATAAAACGTGATATAAAACTATGCTTTTTTGCCTGTCCTGTGAAAAGGTGAAGGCCCAAGATGAAGAAATATAAATTTTATAAATAATCTTTAAATAATATAAATTAGAACACATCTAGAAAATTAATTTGGAAGAAGCACGTGTAGACTTTGAGTAAATTCAGTTGCTTGCATTCTCTGATTTTTTGTTTCTGGAAAAATTTTGGTTGTACTTCATAACAAATAACTTTAAAAGGAAAATTTTGTAGCAAGTATCGCGTTATGCAAATAGGGGATATTAAGTATACAGTAACCCAGTGATCTGATATATAGAAATTCAGAAATTTCAAATATATTTTGATAATATCTCTACAAAATTTCTTGCCATTTGCCAGCTAGTCATATGAATTAATCTCTAAAATGCCAACAAATCAGAAAAAGTTTGGTCCTACCAGGAGTGCTAATATTGCTCTGAGTGTTTGTTCTCAATGGCACTTAAAGGACTTGCTGAAGGAGCTTCTTTTTCAAAACAAATATATCTACTGAAAACAGAATGCTGGATGAGTTGGAGATGAAAGAAAAATTTATTGTCTGGCCTTTCAGACGGTCTTTTCTTATTTCAAGGAAAGTGGTCACCAGAAGAGACAAGGAATCCATAAGCATAAAGTCTACAGTCATCTTTTTCTGCTTACCTTACAAACTTGGTAAGCATTAGGGACACAAGAGAAACATAAAATCTAACATAAAATATTTGAATCAGCAACACAGGAGTCTTTTACATCTTTGAAATGAAAGACAAAAAATGAAAACGTTTGTCCCTCAGCAGCTTGGTTCTAACATACAAGGCACTTGGCGTTACAGAAACACCAAACGGCTCGGATGTCTCTGTTCCCTCTGCACACAGCCATCACAGCTTCAGCTCTGGGATGGCAAGTTGTGCCATAATGGCTTAAAGACAACCCTCCTCCACACCACAACTTCATCTGCATCCAATGATAGATAAAGCAACTATATTTGTTGATCCACTACTTTGTCCATGGGCATTTGTGCTAGGGCTATAGCTGTCATAGGAAATGTATTTCACTTAGCAATTTGCACATATTGACTCTAACAAGGTTTTGGTACTTCCAAGCAAGTGACCTTCATCTCTTTTGATAGCAGATCAGTTGCTTGAAGAGCTTCTATTGTGCACTGCTGAAAAGAGAATATATTTGAAGAAACAGCATGTACTTCACTGAAAAGAAAAAGACATTACTCAGCAGACATGCCACTCAGGCCCACACGGATGATAAAAATATGTTCTAAAGCTGAAATTCTACATCTTGTTTGCACTTGAAGGGACCAAAAATGGTTTACTGTTGGCAGGTTTACCCACAAATATTCAATTTGAATGTTTTTTGAGAACTGTACCAGTGCTATCATGTCTCACTTGGGAGTTATCTAACTGGCAATGCCACATAAAACACTGACTGAGAATCAGTGTAGAGGCATGATATCCATTCTCTGAATGTATCTCATATGAATCAGGGTTAGGTTTGCCATTAGTAGAATATGAAGAGGCATGGCAGAGGAGAGAAATTGACAGGCATGTATTTCTTTCATGCTCTCAAAAATACCTCACACCATATTTTTGCTTTCCTCATTAATGTTGCCACTTTATCAAAAAACTGGGAAAGGAACAATAGGAGGGGGAAAATTCCATCCTACTTTACACTGAAGATCAAGGAGTTTCTGAAGCTTGTGCAAAGCCTTATAACCACTGCTTGCATGGAAGGATATCAAATCACATCTTATCTATTCTCCAGTGCACCTAACTGTGGTCTCATCCACTTCCCTCCAGTGATGAAGCCCTTTATAATGGTACATGTCACTTAAATTAGAATCCTGACAGATCCATGCCTACTGGCCAGATCCAAATTTCTTTAAAATCAATGAATAGATTCAAGCCACCACTGCTGCCTCCTGCCAGCTTTGCTGTGTTTGGGAAAGACCACAGGCTAAAGAGTTGTGTTGGTAATCATCAGTGAGTACCCCATCTGAATAACTTGGAGAGAGCCAACAGAGCAATGCCTAATTAAAAAAAGAAAAAAGAAAAAAGAAAAAAGAAAAGAAAACCAACAACAAAACCCAGAGGGAAACTTCCAGTTGTTTCTATTCAATAGATCCATACAAATTGCTCTTAATAACCAGAGCAAACTATTTTCAGTGTTAGAACCCATTCCTGAGGATTTGCAAAACCACATCAGCAGCTCATCTAATCTAGCATCCTCTTCCTAGTTCTGCTGGATATTTCAGTGAAACTGCACAATTTCACAATTCATCTAATAATATAAATCTACACAACTGGGAATGTCTTTTTTCCCCTTTCTCAGCTGCTAATCAGAATATGCCCTGAAGCCTGAGGATTAGTTGGAGAGAAGATAAAAGCATGGAAGATAATAATGTAACTTGTTGAAGTATTGCTTTAGACTCTAATGGATCCCACTACAAATTAATTCTTTGTAGTACAAATGCCCTGTGGTAATGCCCTGAACTACAGATGGATCAGCTGTGTCATGTACACCTAAATGGCTGTGCAAAGGTGTTAAGTTTTAAAGGAAAGATCACTTAGTATTCATATCTAAAACACTGTTGGATACTGTGGGACCATAGCTTTGATGCCCTGGAAATAAATGTATTCCTCCTTCTCAGCAGTTTCACTGTCCACAATACTGGATAGCCCAAGCTTTATGCCCTTATTCTTTAGTCAGCCCTCCAGCAAATAAATTAATAAGACCAGAAAAAGAGTTAGAGTGCCTGGGGACAGTCAGAATAGCCAATACTCTGTATTTCTACCTGTGCTGTGTGCTTTAATTTTGCCAAGGAAATCAGAGAAAGGAATCAGCAGGTCTTGTCCCAGCAAGGGATTGGCATTTGCAGGTCGGTAACCATTAGACTTACCTTTAGGCAGTCATTTTGCAGGATAGTACTTGAGGTACTGAACAAGCAATAACCATGACACCAGCACTGACTTGCACATCTCTGTTAGCTGTCCTTACAATTCAAACCCAGCAGAGAAGCCTATGGGAAGTGGACTGACAGAAAGGTTTGACCATTAGCAGATTCTTTCGTGCTGTTATCCCTTTTATTATGTTTCAGAAAGGTTTGTTGGTTTTTTGGTTTTTTTGTTTTGTTTTGTTTTTTTTTTTTTGGTTGGTTGGTTGGTTAGTTTTTTGGGGTTTTTTGGGGTTTTTTTTTTTGTTGTTTGTTTGGTTGGTTTTGGTTTTTTTGTTTTGTTTTTTTTTCTGCAGTGCTGAAAGACATAGCCTGCAGCAGTATCCTAGAGAAAGTAGCCATCACCAATATAGGACAGCAAGGATGAGTGATGAATTAATTGCACTGACACATTTGGGTTTACAGTGTCCTCTCTCTTCTTAGAGAAAGACAGCCAAGAGGGAGACGTTACCTTCATGTTCAGTAGCAAGAGAGCATTTGTGTGAGTTGAATGTCTGTGCTTGGGTCATATGTATTTGAGCTGAAGTCAATGGGAGGAACATACATAAGCTGCTCATTCTGATGTCTGCTTTCTGTGCTGTCTCCCACACTAATATGACTCATGGAAATAGTAATCAGAAACTGACAATAAGAGAACAGCACAGAAAAAGAGAATGAAGGTGACGTGAGTTTGTGCGCTACTTTTTATTGCAACTGAACAAGATACCAGACAGGGAAAAAGTGAGCTGAGCGTGGTGTACGTGACTGTATGTGGTGTATGTGTGATAATGATCTCTACTATATTTCACCCTTACCATTAGATATGCTTGACACCTTCTACTCACTAATAACCCTTTTAAGCGCAAACCAAATGAGGTTAGATTGCAGCATGCAGTTTCAGTCTCACTGCTGGCCACGAATATTCTGAGTTACTGTCAGCACACCACACTTGGCAATAGATTTGACATTCAGCCCTGAGTTGTTTGCAGCACAAAGCTACTAAAGAGAAACTCAACATAAATACAGAATTGAAGTGACATAATCTTTACTGTCATGCTTCTGGCCAAAGAACTCAGTTGCTAGTTCAGCTGCTAGATCCACAGGAGGTGTGACCGGAGTTTACTTTAAAAGGACCTCTTTTCTTTTGAGCACTACTTTTATAATGAATATTTATTATCATTGTGGACTTCTGCTAGATGGAAGATCAAGAGAAATTTTTTATCTGAAAGTTCTGGTTGATCCCTTGAAGAAACTGACCACATACTCTTTTATTTTTTTCTGATAGAAACACCAGATCCTGTCGCTACATGAAAGAGCAATCCCTTACAAACTTTTTGAGAAAGCACAGATGCCAGGAAGTTTGAAATAAATGTCATGCATTCTCGAACTGTTGGTCTTACTGTGCAAGCACAGCCCAATGGTATATCACATAAACACTTGAAATGATGTATTTTGGATGCACTGCACTGTGTTTTCACTGTATGTATCTTTTCAGAATCTACTGAGTAAAAATGAGAGGGTTGAACAGGGAAAGTTGAAAGAGATTGGCAAAATGGGTCTTTAAATGATAGCATTCCCTTCTTCAAAAATATAGATGCTAGTGGAATTTTGCGCCTAATAATCTCCAGCGTGTTTGATCAAGTTTGCTCAACATCAAATTTATTATTGCTGGACAAAGGCCTAGCTGAACTAGAGAGTAAATTTTCCCAAAGAAATGAAGCCTAAAAGAACCCAAAAAAAACCTCCTCCTAACAAAATAGGTTACATTTCTTTAAGAAGAAATCTATGCATACTTGAGGTGAGAGATTAGAAAATTCTTTTAACCTTAGCACAATAGTTATGATACCTATATTTGGGATTAATGCTTAGTTTTGTACCGTAGAGTGCTTAGTACAAACACCAGAGGTTAATGTGACCTTGTGCTAACTCCCTATGTCCTGTGTCTGTGACACAGAGTTTTGTGTCAGTTTATTTACATTTATCAGAGAATAATATGTACTAGTAGATGTCTTGAGAACAGAGGTAGAATGCCAGTCTAAGGAATGACAAAGAGAAGTGCATCTTTACCTGACAACATATTTGAGAAACTTCCAAGGAGAGAAGATTCAACAGGAGGTCTGGGACTGTAAAAAGAAATTTTGAGGAATAGGATGTTCCCAAATGACCACCAAAGACCCTCAAAAGACCTTTACTCATATCCAAAAAAGCTCATGGAAATAATTAGCATAAATGTACATATTTAGGATATGTTAAGACTACATAATAGAAATGTGATGAATATGTATTAGTTTCACGGGTATAACCTGGTGTATTAGGTTGCTCCTTATGCATGCTTTAGGATAATTCTCCATGCATTCAGTGCTGCTAAAAAAGTAATATTGGCTTTCTAACTGGAGAGTTTATTTTCCCATTTTCAGTGACAGACTCAACAACATAACAACATGACTGGCTGACTAATTTTTCCACTTCTATATGTTTTGTTTTTTATTCTAAATGAATAAGCCTTTAATCATTGTATTTACACAGACAAAAGTATCAACTAAATTTCAGTACAGGTCCATATCTGACTTTCGTTTTTTGAACACCACTCTGCACATCTTTCCAGTGCTTGAATCACAGGAGGGAGAATGATTACAATTTTTTAATGTTTATTTTCTTACAGGTGCTAGTTGAAAAGAAAATAAAACATCTGTGGGAAAGAAGCAGAGAATGAGGCATCTGGGAGAAAGGGCATATGTTACCTTTATATCTCACCTGATTCCTCTTGGTTACAGCTGAGCTTAAGTTGAAATTTTTTTCCACTGCTTCTCTCTTGTATTGCCACAAGAGAGAAAGAAAAAGAAAGCCTTTCCAAAATTCATGTCTTCCTTTAAAAATAAGTTCAGAAAAAATATTACTGGGAAAAAAAATACAGATTCTGGTAGTTTGCTGTGCTTTCCTTATTCACCCCCATGTTTCTCCTCACAGCCAAACTGTAACAGCCCTGCAGCTGACTGCTTCTCTGCATAACTCTTTTCTACCTATCCAGATAATTCACATATTCATCAACTTCTGAAATGCTGTCAGATACAATGCTAATATTTGTCTTCAAAGCTAAATCTAGTTTAGGGAAACAACCTGCAAATCCTCATGAATACGCTGTGAACCCCTCGTCACCTTCAAGGACCAGACTTCCAACATATACCCATATTTTGTCTCTTTGTAACTCTATATGCATCACACTTCATTGATATTTCTGTCCACATCTCATTTAACAATATTTGCAAAGGCAGTGATTGTCACTTTGGATAGTGATTGCTCCTTTTTGCAAACATCATTTTTTGATTACACTTTGCAACTTTGTTTCCTTTTCTAAGAGCTCTAAAAGTATACTTGCTATATGTTTACAGTGTCATTTATTAGACTTGATTCTTGAAAGTAAATTTTTCTGAATGTTTTTGTGCAAGACAACAATGATGGAGATACTTTTTTATCCTCTAAATTAACTCTTCAGAAACAAGTTTATCAAGCTGACTTAAGAAAAGGCTTGAAACAGACATAGCTGGTAGATGAAATTCTAATTGGAGGCCTTTTCATGATGAACTAGATGATAGAAATGAAATTACACCCCAGTCTGATGTAGCAAGATAAAGCAAGAGACAAATTTAATTTCTTTGCAAAACTCAGCTTGGAGCCTCAGAGAGAAGGGGACTTTTGCACTGATCAGGGGGATAAAAAAAATCAAAACAAGAAAACAGTGAAATATTCATTCATTGTAAATAAGATGTCCATTGTTTCTTAATATTTCCTAAACCCAAATATTAGCTGAAAGCACAGGCATCACTGGAGTCATGCCTGCACTCTACTGTAAGGCCTGTGAAGGAAATGGATTTTGTACTGACCTCAGCTAGTTAAAAAATAGAAAACTTGAGGGTTACATCTAATTCACATGGATTTTGGCTGTCACTGCAACTAAAAGCAAAGACATGGTTGTTCAACAATTAGAATACACCCTTGTATTTCAACTCCTAGTTCTGTTATCAATATTTTTCTGTTTTGTCTTTGCAGTGGGAAAGCCCAGAAAAAGCCTTGTTTCTAATACATCTGGTTTTGCTCTCAACAACTAATAAGAAATGAGGAACATTTTCAAAGCAAGATTCAGGATAATGTCAGTAAATTAGAAAGTGTGTCCAGAGGAAAAACAGGTTAAAATGTCAGTCCTTGAGACCAAGACACTAGAATGAATAGCTGTGCTGTTTTAAAAATTATATGTTCAATGTGTGTAGCTATGATGAAAATTAAGATAACTTCCACCATACCGTTGGGTATAGCCAGTCTATTTAACACATTAATCAGATTGGGAAAGTAGCATTATAATAAGAAAAAATGTGGATTTTTGTGGAGTAATGACATTAGAAAGGAAAGCTCACATACTGCCTTAAAACAGTTTTTGACCTGCTGTTGTTGGGACAGCTCCTTTGCCAAAAGATGTGCAAGAAAAAGTAATATCCAAAACTTTACAGAAGGTTCCTTTTAAGTAGTCCAGATCTAAACTTTTATACAAGACATTAATAAAAAGATACCCAACTTTTCCTGCACTATTTTGTAAATGAATCATTTACTATATAACCTAGGTGGTTGTTTGCCTCTCTCCATAATTGGTACTTTGTAGTTGTCAGCATTTATTATAGTACATTAACAGTGCAATGCATTCATGACCTGGAATAATGACCCTCTAATAGGATCAGGGGACATTTAAAGTTCCTCTTTTCATATATTTTGAAGTCTCTTATGAGCAGAACAATCAACATTCATTGCCTAAAGGATCTTCTGTTGTTGGACATTCAGAATGATTTGCAATCATTGCTGGTTAAGGTGAGACTTAAGTACTACAGAAACTATGTAGCTCAAGTTAACCATGGTCAGTGTGTCACTTGTCCTGTTGAGAAAGGACTATTAGCAACAAACCTTCACTGCTGAAAGCTGTTTGCACAAAATGGCACCTTGCTGATATGAGACACAACTGTAATTGCTACTTATTCACAGTTTAATAACTAGTGTAACTGGTGCTACAATAAACTCTCCCAGAAATGGCAAATATTCAGCACACTTATTTTCAGGCTAGCAGAACAATGAAACGATTACTGTTAGATTTAGAAAAAATAGTTAAATATTTGGGGTAGTATGTAGTGCAGCTGAATGCTCTCAGATAAGCAGTGAAATATGCTTTCATAGTTTCAATCAGCAAATAAATCACTTGTAGTGCTATAAAGCAAAATATTCCAATAGTTAGCTGTAGCTCTCAAAAGTTCAGTTTATTTGCTTTCTGGTATGCTTAGGTATTGAATCTTGTAAACCTATCTGTATTGCCTGTTTTTGCCCAGGTGTTAGAGGGGTAGGAGCTATGCTGCAGAGGCGGCCTCCGACAGGAGAGGCCAGACTCTTCCCTGTACCTGACACAGGTGGTTCCAGTCAGCTCCAGTGGATACAGCACAGGACATGCCTGAGCCCCTCAGCCAAGGTGGTGTTATCTCTCTGATATTATATTAAAGAAAGAATTAAAAAATGCTGCTTGGAAGTCATGAGAGGAATAGTGAAAGAAACAGCCCTACAGACACCAGGACAGAGGAGGAGGAGGGGAGAAAATTATTCTAGACCTGTTCCTGCCAAAACAGAGATTCCACTGAAGCTTGTGGAGAATCATACAATGGTTATGGTGGGAAGAGACCTCAAAGGTTATCTAGCTCTAACCCCTCTGCTGTGGGCAGGAACCTACACTACATCTTTCTCTACACCAGGTTGCTCAGGGCTTCATCCAGCCTGCTCTTGAACCAGAGATGGGGCATCCACAGCTTCTCGACAACCTGTTCCACTACCTCACTTACCTCACAGCAAAGAATTGCTTCCTAGTAACTATTCTAAACCTACTGTCTTTCAGTTCAAAACCATTGCTCCTTATCACTTCATGCCCTAGTAAAAAGTCTTTCTCCAGCCTTTTTTTAGGCTCCTTTCAGGTACTAAAAAGACTGCAGTAGGGTAGCCTTCTCTTCTCCAGGCTTCACAGCCTGTCCTTGTAAGAGAGGTGTATCAACCCTCTGATCGTTCTGGGGGCCTCCTCTGGACTCTTTCTTTCCCCCAGGTTGATTTCCTTCCTGCACTGGTGACCCCTGAGCCAGCAGAAGAGCAGAATTCTCTCCCTGTCCCTGCTGGCCACGCTGCTTTCGATGCAGCCCAGGATGCAATTGTTTTTCTGGGTTGAAAACACACACTGCTGGGTTTTGTCCAGCCTTTCATCCACCAGCACCTCCAACTCCTCCTCCAAAGTGCTGCTCTTAATCTGTTCATCCCCCAGCCTGTGCTCATAGTGGGGTTGCCCTTATCCAGGTGCAGCACCTTTCACTTGGTTGAACCACATGAGGTTCCCATGTGCCCTCTTCTTGAGATTGTGCCATCCCTCTGGATGGCATCCTGACCTTCGGGTGTTTCAACAGCACCACTCAGCTCGGTGTCACCACCAGATTTGCTGTGGGTGCACTCAATCCCACTGTCCATGGCATTATGAAGTTTTTGAATAGCACCAGAAGCAGTGTAGATCCCTGAGGGACAACACTTGTCACCAATGTCTATCATGATACCATTGACCACTGGCATCTGCATGCACCTCTGCAGCCAACTCCTGATCAGCTCAACAGTCCACCAATCAAACCCATATGGCACCAGTTTAAAGAAGGATTTTTCTGGGAACCATGTCAAAGGAGCCACAGAAGTCCAGATAAATAACATCTGCAGCCCTCCCCTTGTCCAGTGATGTAGCAACCATGCCTTAGAAAGCCATTGGGCTGGTCAAAGAGGATTTTCTCTTGGTAAAGCTGTCTCTCCTGAATCACCTTACTATCTTCCACGTGCCTTAACAGAGTTTCTGGAAGGAGCTTTTCCATTATTTTCCCAGGCAGAGGTGGGGCTGAGAGGCTGTTAGTTCCCAGGGTCCTTTTTTTTATGCTTTAGGAAAAAATGAAAAATATAAAATATTTCCCTGACTGAAGGTTTCAGGTACCTTTGTTAAAGGAAGACTACATCTGGATTGAGCAGGCAGTAGATGGCTGAATGAAAAGTGATAGTTCTATAGTCCTCATGTGCATTAAACCAACTTTTTATTAGATGTTTTCCAGAGCTCCACAATCTCCATAAACATATATGGGAAGATTGGACTAGACTGATTGACTACATTGTGCAATTTTTCTAGCAATATACTTTTCATAGCTGTAAAAATAATAAAATATTTTGCATCTAATTCTTATATTGGAGTAGCTATGTCTTAAAGAATTTTACAATTATACAAAGAATTATACAACGTGATTATACATCACATGTGTCTGCTTTAGTTACTGCCTTTAAAAACCAGATATTTGTTTTATAGTGAACAAGGAAGTGTCCAAGGGCAAAATTACTCTTAAAACTAATTGGAATATTATTATTTTCCAGCAATTTAAAATTGTTTAAATGAAATTAAAATCAGCCTAGGTTTATTCTGTACTGTTACTAAACTGTGCACCTGAATGTACAGTGGTACATCCTAATTAAGTCAATGTAAGCTATGCTCAACAAGGTAAATCAGATACCATTGATTCTGTTTATTATAGATTCATGAACCCTTTGAAAGCTTATTTTAACGGCAAATGACCTAATGGACTTTCCCTCATTATAAATCTCAAACTGACTGTGCTTTATTTTGAATTATTTCAGTATTCATCAATGACAATTTAATACAAGAGTTCATATTTTTTTTCCCTTTGAGAAACACAGCATGCCTGACAAATAAGTAATTTGGTCTTATTTCTTTACTTATCAACACTTCAAACAGTCATTGAAGTATCTGGATTTAGCAACAATTTATTGTGGAACAAATTTCAGAGGGGAAAGAAGAAAGGAGACAGGATAAATGACAAGAGCTCAGAGACCATGCACTTTATACAGGTAGCTTAGAAGCAAAAGCAGTTAGGCTCTGAAATGTAACTTTTTCTCCTCAAGCTCCTGAATTTGTTGTTTCCTGAATGAACTGTACTGCTATAAAGAGGTTTACTTAGGTGTTGAGGGGACCAAATGCACAGAGGTATTTATAAAGAACACTGCAAGGTTAGGCTGAAAAAGTTTGGCAACACGTCTGTCTATAAAAAAAAAAGTCCATTCACGTGTGTTACTCTGGCTTCAGATGCTGGATAATAGCTGCCCTTTTCCTCCCACTTTTTAAAATTGTGATTTTGAGAGGAAACTAAGTCAGCTAAAAATCCAAGATCATGTTTGGATAGCTTAATTAACCAATTGTTATAAATCTTACACAAGCGATTAATGACAAGTTTAATTTAACTGGTAAATGAGTCCTAGAAAACACCATGAGCATGGTAGCAAGATTGCAGTCCTTTGTAAGTTGGCTGTGAGCTTATGTGGTAGCATCAAATAGATTGGAGAACTTTTTTTGGCCATACTGGTGCCTATGATATGACATCATCACAACATTTTGTATTTATCTCATTGCTTTGTGGCATTTGACTCTTGGACTTGTTTTCTACTTATCTGGAAGGCCTTGGCCCACTGGCTTAGTCTGTTGACTTTTGTGACATGAGCCTGATGGTTCATACACCAAGTCTAATACTGGAGTAACTTAGGTTGAGAATTGATGGCTGGGTGTCTTCAAGGTGGCTTAAACAACAGCTAAGCATAAATATCATCAGACTCCCTACAAAGTGAATTACTATAGATACAAGAGATGACCTCAGGAGTCAGAAGGCTCTGTACATAAAACAACTTGCTGTAGGCTGAATTAGCTCTTTGAAGGAAGAAATACAACTTCCCAATAAATGTTCCATGAGGATTTGTCCATAAAGTGTGCAGACCTATATTTCAACTATCCTCAAGTCTTGAAGTAGCCTTTGCTACTTTAGAATAGGACTAGTGACAGAATTTAGCACTGTGAACACAGAGTTACCAGTCTCTCCAGCAAAATTTGGTGCTCCTGATGTATAGTAATTACCAACCAGAGGTAAACATGAATTTGTGGATTTTAGTTTAATCTCTTTGCACCTTTCTGGATTTTTTGTCCTGAAATATCTGGAAAACCACATAGTGCCATGGTCACACAAGAATATTTACGAAAATGTCATATGGATTATATTAGTGGTTCAGAATAATTCATTATGCTAGCTACAATTCACACTTTTATATGTGTGAATTGATTCTCACTTTGCAAATGACATCTCAAAAATTTTATGTTTGATTGTAGTTTGTGCTTCTCAGTTGTACACACAACCAATGAGCAATCTAACAAACTAGCATGTATCTGGAGTAAATCAAAAGTCCTTCCATTTATACTGAAATCAGCCAGATAAAAAATTTATAATACTGATTTCAGTATTAGAAATCAGGCTTTTTTTTTTTTTTTTTTTTTGCAGCATACTGGTCACTCAGAAGATCCTTCCTCTAGTCAAGTGCCTCAAGCATTGGGTAAACATAATTTTTATCAGAAACAGTGATTACACACTCATCAGCTATCCCTGATTACCTGATGTACATGTATTACTTTATTTTACATGGCTGTGCCCTTATTGTATGTCCTTATGTGGTTTTTTGGGTCTGTCTTCAGTGTCCTGTATCTTTTTTAGATAGTTGCTCCTGGACTCCTAATTCTGAGTAAGTGAAATATTATTATTTTGTACGACTTCTGCTTTGTCAGCTTTGCAGAGCTGAGCTGGCATCCCACTTGCTGTTTTCATGACTCATGTTTTCCTAAGTTAGATTCATTATCTACTTCTTCAAGGTTGTGTGTTCTGTTTACTTGTCCTTTTCAGAGTAAACAGAGTAAAATTCTGTTCTGTTCTACTGCCCTCCCACTGCCACTATGAACCTGCATTTGAGCTCAAAGTCTACATCAGTGCTCATCTGGTTCAAATATTTCACATGGTCTGTCAGCACACATGTTTAGACATGACTAACAAAAAATGATTCTGATGAAAAAAAATGCAGAAAAAAAAAAATAAAGACATTTTTAATGACATGACAGACAGAAATAGAGCTACATAGAAAAGCTGTTTGTTCAGTATACTTCAATGTCCAGTAAGGTACCAAAAAATTGTTGCTGTTTTTTTTTTATCTGAAGACTTCCCAAAGGTTTGTGAAGATTTTTTTTTTCTTAAATTTTTATTCAACCTAATGGTTTGGGTTTTTGGAAGATTTTGGCCAAAAAAGCCCTGGCCAAACTTATCTTGTATCTCATCACTCATTCAGAAGGAGAAAATTTTTCTTTTTTCTTTCAGCTGAAGTTTGATCTGCAGTATCCTGGAAGTGTAGGTGAATGCTTCCATTGATTATCGCAGACCATAGATGCAACTCTTTGGCAGCTAGAGAAGAATTGCCCTGTTATGCAAACTTAATATAGTATTGACACTTAAAAGGCAGAACCCCTGTACATAAACACAAATTGCTTCTGCAAAGAGGGAGAATATGTTATGAAACTCTTGGGGTGTGAGGTATCTCCTAGAATATTTGGCAACAGGTTTATGCCCAAATGGTAACTATTCATCTATTCAGGACAGGAACCACTCAGTTTACAAGCCTGGTATGTGGTGGCTTTCAATTTATCTGTGTTTTTTGCCTGTTTTGAGGTGGCTTTAAATCTGTTTTTAACCAAATTGAATGAAAATATTTTCTGAACATTTTTATTTTGCCTCAAGATTATCTCAATTTGATAAAATTCAAACCTCTACCTAATCAAGAAAAACTCCTAAGCATTTTAAATTTTAACAAGCATTCTTAAATGTACACCTAAGCTATTTTCATGAGGACTAATTCGTGTAAAATCAGTTACATGAAGAAAAGGCCCAATAACAAATTAATTTTTACCCTTATATAATACTAAGTAGGTATTTCTTCTAAAACTCTGTTTTTATTTTCAATTCTCAATTAGGTTATCTGTTGTCTCACTCTTTGAGACAACTTTGAAATATGCAATACCAACAAAAGTTTTTCTTTAACAAAAAGCAATTTCTCCAAGATCCAGAAAGGTGAGTTTTTTAAAGAATAAACTGAATTCAACACTTGATGAGTCTTCTTGCATGCTCTACATTTATCATCATCAAAGTATCCTTAAAAATCACTAAAGTCAATCAATTCTTTAAAGATTTAAACATCACCATACAAATCAAACCTTTTTTATTCATATAAACATACATGTATAAGAGTAAAGGAAAACATCAGTCTGAAGTAATTACATAGACATTTGATTTTCTGTTTTGAACCAGAAATGTCAGCAAAAAAGTAATATGTCAACTGAAATTTATTTCTTCCTATTGCTCATCTCAGGAAACACACATGTGAAACCATAACATTGGGATATACAAAAGCTTTTGTGTAACTTTGTGGTGTTTTTAGAGTTAAAATAAAATCAAGCTGAATTTCTGAGTTAAAAGGGGATACATTTAGAATGCCAAATACCTTAAATATTTTTTCCATTGTGATGTGTGATCTAATAGCAGCACTGATTTGAATTTGCAAACAATCTAGAAAACATGGCATTTAAAAACTTGCAAACTTACTTAACCATTTTGATTGTCTGCATCTAAAAGGCAGTTTCTATGCATTGATCTCATATGTAATGTAGTTTGACATCTAATTCATGATTGCTTTGAAGTATCTGACCAGACCAATGTTAGTGATTCATTGACACAGAATCCACAGCCAAAATTTTGTCTGACCTGGCATCAAATACCAGGGGGTTTTATGCTTTCAGTTGTCAAGGGCATTTTGAGTTTCTGTTCCAAATCACATTAAGATGTGACATTTTGTACTGTGTGTATTGTTAAATTGTGTATCTTCATTCCTGTGTATTATCAATAGCATGTTTGCCATACTAAAAAAGGTTTGATTTAGGTGATACCTAGAATGGCATTCAGCAAAGGCTCTTGCTTCAAGAAATAATTAGCACTTGAATTGCCGTACATTTAGGTTGAAAGGGTACCATCAGCTATGTCCTCTTGATTTCAGCAGATATATAACTACAGATTTAACTATTGTTCTGCATTTGATTCTTTCAAACTGAAAATTAGCTATTCACATAACATATGTCTGTAATGTGTGATCCGTCAGAAAGATCAAAGCCAGATTCAAACAGGCATATCTGAGTTCACAGACCAGCCAAACATTGTGGCTAACAGGTTCACAGATGAAATTCATGCATTACCGTGGTGGGACTGAGCTGGATGAGGACCACCTGGAGGACCATGCAGTGCTACTTGCTTTGCTTGAATTGACCCTTACTTCCTTACACATTGCATGGATGCTCAGGGCAAATGACATATTGTTGATAGGAAAATTGACAAGATCTCAAATGAAAACCAAAATTTTACAGACAAAAATTTCCAGTGGTTTTCATTGTAAAAACTTCTTTTGGTTTAGTTTCCAATATTTCGGGGCCTACTATGAAGTAATTATTACAATGAGAAGAGCTATGGAGTAACCATCCGCTACCGATTGTCTATGAAGAAGACAACTCTGTAAGTTAATTCCTTCTAACTATCATAGGAGTGGCTGGAAGTGAAATGCAAGTCCAGCATAACTCCAGCATAACTCTAGCATAAAATCCTGCGTTTTACTAAGGAGCCAAAATACTAGCTTTAGACAGGTCAGAATTCGACTTTTGAAAATTCTCTGAATATTTAAGATGTATGTACATATGTAAGGTTGTCAATGACAATGAGCCATCCTAAAATTACATTTCTTTTATTTGTTATTATTCTAGGTTTACTGTTTATTTATAGTCAAAAATTAGATATTTGTGAAGATTTAACAACACACTAAAAACAAGAAGCAGTATCAGTAAATACATAGAAAACATGATCAATACATAACGAATTCAGGATTTATTGATGTCTTGATTAAGAATATGAGTTTAAATCATGTTAGACCTTCTCAAAGTAGCAAAACAAGCATACGTAATTCAGCTTTAACCGTAGATTATATGGACATAATTAAATTGAGTGAAAACTCAGCCCAAGACATATTTTTACCCATCTAAGTCAACAGTCAAAAGGGACCGACAAGACATATTTACATACCATTTGTTAGTTCTCACAGCATCAAGAGGATCTCCATTCTCTCAGTAGTTACAGTAGATAAGGTAATATCCAATTTTTGGCATAGTGGGCAGCTAAATGAGACTCTGATAAAAATCTACTGTCTTCTCACTATGCCTTCTACCTGAAGATGGTTTTCCCTGTGCCAGCCAGGACAGGGCTAATTTTGCAGTGCAAAACAACTGCCCAAGAGGGGCAGCTGTTCTGCACCACCTCACGTCAATGCTGGGTGTGGGGGGCAGTGTGTCTGTTCTGGCTGGGGAGCCCTGGCAGCACACACAATACCAGGCTCCATTGTGTATGAATCCTTTGCCTTTTCCTTGCATCATCCGTCATTAGTATTGCTGCTGATACTGTCTGTTATCTTATCAAATGTTTCCAGTAAATTTTTCTTGTCTTCACACATGGTCTTTAACTTCTGTGCCTCCCATTTTTCTTTCCAGTACACTGCATGGGGGAGGGGGTGGAAGTGTGAAGGAGCAGCACATGGTTGAAGTATTTCACCGGGAATACTAAACTGGGGAGTGTCAATCCTGAACCACGACCATAGTGTTTTAGCAGATGAATGAAATCTGGGTTTTGTGCAAACTTATGTAGACCTTAATTTCTGTTGGACACTTCTGTGAAGTTTAGAAAAATAATTAACATCCCCCAAGGTTGATTTGCTGTTATATATAACAATGAATCTAAACTTTCCGTGCATACAAACACACTCTGTAGGCTGTCAATTTGATTGTGCCCTTCTTACACAGAAGGGCACAATCCTGCCCCACTTCACCAAAATTTTGGTGCTTACCGTATTTCAAGTGTTTATATTGTTCTAAGTATATGCATATTAACTGAAAGCCATTATACTCACTTTACAGTCAGATATTATTACAATATGCCTGTAAAAAGTAATTGTACCACATAATTTCTTAACGGACTAACTATATGGAGCGGGGAAAATGTTAATAAATATCTGCTGGTGTAGAGTGTACAAGAGTACTTTGTCTATGTGTATGAAATTCTTTCTGGGTAAAGATTCTTACTGACATGCATGGATAATTGTGTATATAAACATTCTTTCCATAATGTGTGCATAATGTATATTTTTATGTAGTCACATATATTTGTAGGTAGCTGTACATATGTTCACAGATATGGATTGGCCTTGGTCAGATATATAAGGGATAATGGGTCAAAAGGAATTTTGATCCATACTCTGCTGCTAGGTGGAGTTATAGATAAAGGTGCTAATTTTGGTATATTTTTCAATACAATGTTTAGTAATGTATGCTTACTGTCTCATGGGTTATTCTGTGAGACTTTCAAATGAAGTTCAGTGCTGCTGATTGGAGGGATGGATTTTGCCTCATGGGTGGAGAGTAATAGGTTTTACAGAAAGTTAAATTAAATTAACTTTCTGTAATAGTAAATTAATTACTATTTAACTACTTGTTCGGCAAATACAAATATGGTAAAAACCATTATATTTTACATTTAAGTTGTATATTTAAAAAAAAACATGGTTTTATGTAATTCGCCATCATTGATAATTTGCTGTATTTGTTCAAACACAGTTAAGAATTTTTATCTCATTATTTGATGTAGGAACAGTGATTGAAAAACCCCAACAAATTAGTTTAGGGAAATATCTCTAATATTTGTTTAAAATTAGTTTTTCTTCGCAGATGTTCTTCCCAGAGAAATAGTTCTCTCTAACTTTAAAGAAACAAACAAACAAACAAACCAAAACAAAACAAAAAACCAAAGAAAACAAACCCAAAAAAACCCACACGAAGAAAGAGGATATAAGTACAGTAGAAGGTTGGCTTTAATTTTAGGTTATATTTGCAGAACATTTTTGGATATATTCAGCTCTGTAGGAAAATTCTGGATTCTAAAAACAGCTGCAGATATGTTCAGATTCTTATTTTATCTGCGTTACCCCTCCTATCACAGATGAAATATCTGGGCAGTGATACCTATAGCATCAGAGGTCAGGTGTTAAAAAGAGAAAAGAAAAGGAAGGTCAGGTGGGAAAAATATATTTAAGCTGTTACCAAGACTAGCTAGAGGAACCATGCTCAATGCTTCAAGGAGGATCTCTTTCACAGCTGGCAAAGGCATAATAAACAACTTGGAGGGCTTTTCTAGGACTGGTTAGCTCTGGCATCAGCCACTTAATTCCTTTAAAAACTAGAAACTGGTTTCCACTTCTGAGTTTGAGGAGAGGTAAAATCTGGTGAACAATCTGTTTTTTCTTCCCTGAGGATCAAGAAGTGAATCTAGGTTTTACAAGCGATGGTAGCAGCTTTGTCTCCTTTTAGCACAGTTTGTGAATCTAAAGGCAAGGCATGAGAGCCATAAGTACAGTTCATGCTTTACATAATGTTTTTTTGTGGAATTTAACTCTTCTGTCCATTAACACACAAACCAGCTGTCTTCTGTCTTTTCCCATGAGTGTCCATCCATCTGTATCTGGCTTAGATTTGAAGTTACCAAAGGGTAAATTACAATCCAGCTGACCTGTAGCTGTTTAAATCTATGTTCTTTGGTTATTGCAAATACAAAGTGAGATAAATTTTTCTCTGAGAAAAAATGTTTGCCTGTCTGCCAGGTGATCTACAGAGAAATAGGAGATTGACCATATAGATCTACATACCTGTGTGGTTTTTTACATTATATTTAGGTGTATTTACAGAAATATATATACAGGTATATACATACCTGAAGCAAATACATCAAAAATGTTGTTAAAAGTTTTCTTTTACACCTTGGTCTTGGTTAGATTATTCCATCTTTTATTAGTTATGTCTACCTTTATCAGTATTACTTATCAGTTATGCAAGTGTTGAAAACAGACTGAAAACATTAATATCTTTTAACACACATAGATTCTGATATCACTTGCACTAGGGAGGGCTAGTGAATAAAGTCTGCATGCGCTTCAGTTCTACTGGAATCAAAATTATACTCAGAGTGCCATAATCAATTTGTATTTAACCAGTGCATGCAAACTAATATAAGAAATGTTGAAAAATTGGCAGGATGACTTTGGGGTTTAGGCAACAAATTCTATAGGTTCTTTAAAGTACTAATTCAGTCTACAGAAAGGAACTTCTTTCTAGGGAATTTCATAACACGTTCTATTATCTCTTGGTTACAAATTTACAGTTCCACCAACTTCTCAACCACAGCAGTTTAGAAAGGGACAATATCTGTATTACACAGTGCAGCTAGACCTTAATGATGACATAAATCTGCAGAGTAACTAAGCTGAAAGTAAGTGAAACTTCTTTACTTTCACTCTTTTGGGTTTCATAAGACAGCTGTTTTCCTGCATGTGTTTACCAGTGCATGATTGGCTAACATACAGATAGTATTAGTCTAAACAACTGTATCATTTGAAAATAAATCTAAAGAAACCAAGTCAAATGCCTGTAGGACTGAAAGTATGGTTTTTAGAAGCTGAAATAACAGAGAAAGCAAGAAAATGGTGTAGCCGTTAAAAGTATTTTGATATCATCAAACTGTCTTAATGAATAGCTATTCAATCCAGCCCTTTGGAGTGTAAGGAGATGGGACCAGCATCATGTAGAAGAGACTGAGGATGGGAATGGATGCATTTTTTGGTATAGTCTGTTTGCTTAACAGTGTCTAAGGGATTTTATTTTCTAGAATTTAGTGTGAGGAGATTTCATCAAGGCTGATTTGAGTTCCAGTTGTGTTTAGGATCTCTCTCCTTTGCTTTTTCTCAGGTGGCACTGCATACCCCTCTGGCTTAGTTTTTTGCTTTTTTTCTGCAGGCTTCTGTAGAATATTTACTGGAGTATTTTTAAAATTTTTGTTTCTGCTTTTGTTTGTTTCTTGCTTTGTTTTGGGGTTTGTTTGTTTGTTTTAAATCATGTACAGGGACTTAACAATTCCTTCAAATCTCCCTTTGTTAATTGGGAAACATTTTAGTCAACACAATTTAGCTGAGCTCAGGCTCAGCTTCTCATTTAGCATTTTTCCTTCATCACTAAATATGCGCATCCACACATATAGTCTGCATTAATTTAGCTGTCATTGCTAGAAAATTTCTTGAATAAGTAGGACTCCTCAGTCCTCTGCATGAGCTGAGACTTTTTCAAAAACTTGTAATATGGCAAAAATTCTATTACTTTTAAGGGGGAAAATGTCATTATAAGGATTATCAAACACTGGAAGAGGCTTCCAGAGAGATTATGAAAGATTAGTCCTTTGGGATATTAAGATGCTGATTTGACAAGACCCTGAAAAATTCACTCTTCACCTTTCCTGCTCTGAGGAGACTAGGCTAGAAAATTTCCAATTCTTCCCCTCAATCTAAATAATGCTATTATTCTGAGGTTATAAATGACAGCTGGGCAAACCAGAAAAAAAAACCTCAAACCACATCAGCAACACAAATGCACAGTGGGGTAAAAATGAGAGCGACAGAAGTTATTTTTATGTGAGCTCAGACTCTTCTCACCTAAGGGAGAGTTACATCCTGTGTAACTTGAGGCCTTGCCCTAAAGTGAGGGAGTTACTGTACTGGCAATTTGCATGTTTCTCCGCTCTCCAAATCCTATGTGGGGATCACCTCTCAGTGGATTTTGCAACCGGTTGGTGATCCTTGCTTTTGTTATGGCCTCACAATGACACTCACAGTCAAAACAGTTTAGGAGAATCTTCATGACATATTCAATTCAATCAGGACACTACATATGTGGTTTATTGTAGTTATGATATTTTATGAAAATCCCTTTGCTAGGATTTTCTTCTCCTGAGAAGCTGAGAGGGCCTCAGCTTGAAGTGTAAACAGTTTGTTATCTGCTGCTGTGGAATGCAGCAGGTGCTTTCTCGATTGGTCAATGTGGGATGTTTCTACTTGGCGACCAATCGAGGAGGCAGCAGCTCTCGGACTCTCAGGGAGTCACACAACTATATTATTCATTCCATTCTATTCCTGTCTCGCCTTCTGATGATTCTTTCTCTCTGTTCTTTGTAGTATAGTTATAGTGTGGTCTTTTTTAATATAATGTATATCATAATATAATAAACCAGCCTTCTGAAATGGAGTCAAGATCTCTCCTTCCCTTCACCAAGTCCTGACTGCCCTGAAGACCACTGCATCAAATGGTGACCCCAGACGTGGCATCAGTTTATGACCTCGTAATTTTTCAGTTCCCACTCCTTGTATCTGTCAGTCTTCTGTGTGTGCTGAAAGGTGATAGCCAAGGTTTAGGCAAGTACTGTGTTTGGCACTAAAAGCTTGTTCTCTCATGTTAATGATAATACCTGTCATGGAGGAGACCTGTGCTGTGTCAGCACAATTGAAAAGCTCCATCTCAGCTCAGTAAGTGTCCCTCGATTAGATCACTAAAATACTCAGTAGGACTGGTGATAGATTCGCTGTGTTCTTCTGGTATTAGACTAGGAAGATGCTAGCACAAGGTTTTTTAGACGGCAAAACTTGAAGTTTTGTTGAGTGTAGGGAAGCAAGGGCATATCTCTCACGCCTATTTGTGCTGGTTTTAGCTGGGGTACAGCTAACTTTCTTCACAGTAGCTAGTATGGGCTGCATTTTGAATTTGTGCTGAACACAGAGTTGATAATACAGAGATGGTTGTTATTTCTGAGTAATGCTTACACAGAGTCAAGGCCTCTTCTGCTGTTTGTAGTGCACTGCCAGTGAGGTAGGGGTGCATGGGAGCCTGGGACAAGAGACAGCCACAACAGGTCACCCAAACCAACCAAAGAGATATTCCATACCACATGACATCATTCTCAGTATACGAAGTGGAGAGAAAAAGGAGGAAGGTGGGGGAATATTTGGACTAATGGTGTTTTTCTTCCCAAGTCACTGTTGTGTTCACCTACAGATGGCTGAATACCTGCCTGCATGTGGGGAGCAGTGAATTAATTCCTTATTTTGGTTTGCTTGTGTGTGTGACTTTTGCTTTGCCTATTAAATTGTCTTTATCTCAGTCCATTACTTGTCTGGATTTTACTGGCTTTTACCATTCTGATTCTCTCCCCAGCCCTGCTGGTGGGAGAGTGAGGAAGTCAGTGGCTGTGTGGGGCTTGGTTGATGGCTGGGATTAAACCACAGCTCTGTTGCTGTGTCTGTCTGAAATGAAAGTCCTACCAAATGTTAATCAGAGCTGAGATTTATACAGTACATGTGTTCTGAAAGTATTCATTTGCTATATGTTAAATAAACTGGTTCTATTTCAAGTTTTACATCCTATGGCTGGATGAGAATAATTTTTACCAAGGCACAGAAGAGGCTTTTCATCTGATTCTTATAAATATTTGCAGTTAACCAGTGAAGAATGAATATTGTAATTCAAGAACTGGAAATTTGAATAATAAAAGTAAAAGAAATTATCCCATAAATCCAAATTATGGTTAGTTATAATTTGGAGCATTACTCAAGCAGAGAAAAAGGCAGAATTCATTGAATGAATTTTTTGCTTTGCATGATTTACTCTGCTGTGTCATTTGACATCTGCTTTCGAATTGGGCTATGTAAAATTTTTGAAGAGGAAAACGCAAATACATCCTTACTTTGACAAGATATAGCTGTATCCTACTCACCATATGCAAATTACTTATCAGTTACAGAAGAAGAGTTCATTCTGCATGGTTATGTCAGTGAGTTATTGTTGTCTAAAAACTCTGTTTTCTCTATGTAATACATGGTGGGGTTTTTTGGGGGGTTTTTTGGGGGTTTTTTTGGTTGGGTTTTTTTTTATGGTAGGTATATGAAATTTAGATTTTTTTTAATAATTACTGTGGCACATTAAACATTTTTAACTAATTGATTACATTATCTATGGCTTAACAAACCCATATTAATCATTTAAGTACTTTATAATTTCCTATGTTTTAGTTTCTACTTTTTTTTTCTTTTTTTCTTATTTTATTTTTTAATATCATAAGCATCTCCTGTTAGGGGTAAATTCTTTTCCACAGGGATCTAGTACTACATGCCTGCTTAACTAACACATGTGTCTTTTCACATTATATGTCTACATTTTTAAATGAAAATAATATTCCTGTGAAACTTAGGAGTTCTTTAATGCTGTTCTTTATTTAAAAAGCCTTCTGTATGCAAGACATATAGAGGAGAGATGGACCAGTAAAACGCTTTTTGGCATTTTGCACATCAGCGGTTAACCAGCGTCAATTTGATTCTTTCCTCCACATGTTGAAACACAGCTCCGAGCATTAAAGTCATTCTCCAGTGATTGGGACAAAAGTAGGTTAGTAGAGTGGGTTGCTAGGAAACCAGTGTCAGTGTCATCTATGACCTTGCAGAGCATAAAGAGACCATATAGATTTATTGAGCTCTGTGGCACATTGTCCAAGTCCTCTCTTGGCTGTCTTACTCTATTTCCATCTGCCATCATGCTGCTGTGCCCCCTCACACATGGACACATGCCCTCCTCCCCAAAAGCAGCCATGTAAAAGGAGAAGTACCTCTGCTTTTTGAGACTTCTTAAAGCATCACTGTAATTATTCTGTGGCATTAAGTTACACCATAGTGTCTTAGCTAACTAGACAGAGAAAAGAGCACAAGCAAAACTGCATCCTTTTAACAGCTGGTTTCATTATTCTGAGGCTGAGAGAAATATCAGTTCTGCTGGAAGCAGAATTATTAAAAATGTATAAACATTGCAAAATATTTGTGCTGTCACATTCAAAACATTTTTTCAAAGTTGCATCTACAGTTTTCACAGCTGAGGTGACTTAAGGTTAAACAATCGCATATTGCAGGGAGCAGTGACACTCATTGTCTTCCTGATTCCCTTTTTAGAAGTAGCTAAAGGTTGCAGGTAGGAAGGAAAACAAATGAAAATTTCAAACTCACAGAAAGAAATTTTAAAAAATATTCCTTTGAATATGCAAAATCTTCCTGTTATAAGAATTTCTCTCTCTTAGGTAGTTTTAGGTGTTTACTATTTAATGTTGATGTTTGTATTATAGAATTAGAAACAACATACTGTGGGAGCCAGATAATGAAATCCTAGTCTATGTTAGCATTTTACTTTAGAGAAAAGGACTACCTGTAAAAATCTCAACTGAAAAGTACTACGTTGGGTGTCTGCACTATTGTATGGTCCTTTCCCTAATGGATATATGCTATTTTGTCATTCAGAAATATTTGTGATAACAAAGGTCATTTTTAGAAAGGGAAGGATCACTTTTCCTATACAACTGAATTATCCATATTGCTTCCCTTTACCCTGTTATGTCCCAAATGAATGCTAGAGTGTGAGCAGGTTACTCTCAATACCAGTGAACTCTGTATCTCAGTAGCTGAAAAGTGCATTCCATCTTGAAGGGCCTTCTTGGAGGCAATTCCTTGCTTCTTGCATTTAAAGAATGGAAGAAACCAGGGACAGCTTAACTGAGCATTTCAACTCACTGTATCTGTCCTATAGGTTTTCTGGCACCGTGGTGAGTACTGGGACATTGAAATTCCAGATCACATGTGACGGACGCAGTGCTGCCAGGAGATAAGGCTTCTTAACCAGTCCCAGTAAAAAATCAAGAGAGTACCCAGAATTAGCATTATCTATAGTAAACTCCCAAATTAGTCAGTACTGTGCTTTGCCTTCTGCCCACAGGTACTCCTTGCTGGTACTAGATGTTATTCTCAATGTAAAGTACTGCAAGGAACATTACCATTAAGGAGTATGCCTACAACTATGGCGTTGTAGAGGCTAGAGGGACAGAGGAATGGGATGTCACATTGGCTATCAACAATGCCATGCAAAACACGTAGGAAGCTTTAGAAATCTCTGGGCTGTTGTTGAGCTTTGATTTTACTGGGACTTTTGGATAGATTCACAGGGTGCTTCAGTGCAGGGACACAAGATTTTTAGAAAGGGCCAGGTAGGAAGATATGGATGTACAGTCACCCTTTATGCAAAAGCACAGCTTTCTGGAGCTCTATCTAGGCACTGATGATGAGCCAACTGAAACCTTGTAGGTAAAGATTAAAAGCAGACCAGCACGGGTAACCTATATGGTGGTGAGTGTTTGTTGTAGGCCAAATGACCAGGAAGAAATGGTGGGTAAGGCCTTGTAAAATTACCTCAAATTAATCTCGTATTCACAGGACCTGATCTTTAAGGGGGACTTAAAATTCCTTGAACACAGAGGGAACACAGAGGATGAAGCCAGGCTCTTTCTAGCGTGTCCAGTGATGGGAGCAGGGTTAATGGGCACAAACTGAAACGTAAGAGGTTCCCTCTGAACCTTAGCACACTTTTCCACAGTGAATGTGAGAGAGCGCTGGAACTTGTTGCTCAGGGTTGTTGTGAAGCCTCCATCTTTGGAAACATTCAAAAGCTGCCTGGACTTATTTTTTTGGGAATGGGGGAGGCTTGTGCCTGGGGGAACTAGGCATGGAAACACCTCACCAACAATCAAATTGTGAGAAGGACTCCACCAATGGACTACAAAGGAGAGTCAACTGGTAGACTTTGGGAGGGGCCAAGTATATATATAAGGAAAATATTAAAATATGTATGACTGCTCATAAATATTCATGTGGCAGATGCAATTTCCAAGGTGTATAAAAGGCAGAGCCACCATTTTGTGAATGAGCCCCTGGCATCAAGCCACGGTCCCAGCGCCGCCCCTTCTGCTTTTTGTATTTTTATTTGGTTCTCAATAAAACTTTTGTTACTCCTTCCCACTTGGGGTCTGAGTTGTTTATAACAGGATATGTATGGAAACCTTGCTAGCTGCTGTTATTAGTACAGAAAGAGTCATAATGATGCCCCTGATCAACATCTGATGTGAACACAGGCTAGGGGGATTAATGGATCATGAGCAGTTCTGCTGAGAAAGAGTTGGGGTGCTGGTGGGTGACAGGCTGGACCAGAGCCATCAGTGGACTATTGCAGCGCCAAAAGCCAGCTCTATCCTGGCCTGCAGCAAAGGCAGTGTGGCCAGAAGGTCAAGGGAAGTGATTCTGCCCCTGCACTCTCCTGGGACCCCACCTGGAGAGCTGCATCCAGCTCTTGGGTCCCTAGCACAGAAAGGACGTGGAGCTGGTGTAGTAATCCCAGAGAAGGTCCACCAAGATGGTTTGAGGGATGGACCACCCTTCCTCTGAAGAAAGACTGAGAGAGTTAGGGTTGTTCGGGCTTTTTGTGCCTCAATGGGGCTTACAAGAGAGCTGGAGAAGGACTTTTTCAAGGACACGTAGTGACAGAACAATGTCTTCAGACTGGAAGCTGGTGGGTTTAGACTAGGTAGAAATTCTTTCCTGTGAGGCAATGGAAAAGGTTGCCCAGAGGAGCTGGGGATGCCCCATCCCTCAAAATGTTACAGGACAGGTTAGTTTGGGCTCTGAGCAGTCTTGTCTAATAGAAGATTTTCCTGCCAAGACAGTGGGTTGGAACTAGTGAATGACCTTTAAGGTCTCTTCCGACACAAACCATTCTGTGATTCTAGGCAGTGGGGTAACACATTAGCATGCATTATCTAATACTTACTGAGAACTTACTGATTTTAATGGCATGGGGCGTACATTGGCTTGAGACCTCTGATCCTCATTCAGGCAATAGATATATTTTGTGAAAAAAAAAATCACAGGAGGAGAAAATATTAAATTTTCATTGGTAGAGACAAGCTCATCTGAATGGTAGAGTTAGGCTGGATGTACAGGAGATTCTCAGGCTAACCCAGAAATGTCTATCAAGCCCCTATCCTCTCCAAGAGGAGAAGGGGTTCAGCCATCACAGTGACACGTCAGAGATGTCACCAGGCACATCAAACAGCAGCTGCCTAGCCACCTTTCTTGAACCATTCATCAGCTACATATAGCTCAAAATTCCCACACTGGCCACCCCTGCAGCATATGGACAGAGTTTAGCAAAAGTATAGCCAGAAATTCCAAGCAGCTTCATGTCAAAGGCAACTGGAGGATATATCAGTTTTCACTTGGAAAGTGTTTTCTTTGGCTGTTTATTGTGACAGAACCTACTTGGAGTGAGCAAAGGAGCATAAAAAAACCCCAAAAAAACAGTGGCACTTTTTTTACACTGTATAAAGTTAAAAATTATTCATTGGAATAATTGGATCAAAAGATTTCAACCAAAGTATGTGTCTTGTCCTCCAATTTTTTTTGTCTGAGTGCAATCGTAATTTCAACAAGGAAATAAATTTAAAATAGCAGTGAAATGTATACCATGAAAAATGTTCTTAACTAGAACATCAAGGGAAAAAGGATAATTTTCAATGTCTGAATGACCGGGAGTGTTACTACAAGAAGAACAGTAGGCAGTACAGCAGACAGTGTGAGGCTGAGTCCTCTCCCTTAACCCGCATCAGAATAGTGAGCCTGCCCAGCACAGGACAGGTCTGTGAATTTGTCTGCTGCTGCCTTCCCATGGCACAATCCATAAGCACAGCCCTATAACAAAGAACAGTCAGCTCCAGCTTTTTGGCCCTCAGGATTCGTAAATGCATGTATACAGCATCCTTGCAAATGTCAGTCACTCAAATGTTTCTAAAAGTATTACCTTCTGTCACTTGCCATAAAAGACTATTTTGGGGAAAAATCAGCCTGCAATGGAAAAATATGTGATTGTAAATAGGAGTCGTGAGAAATGTACTCAGATCTTCAGGCTAGGCTTGGAGTTATGTGGATAGGCAACCGTGTAAGGATCTAACTTTTTAAAAAATATATCTGCTTTCAGAAGCACCTTGAAGTGTGCCATTGCAGTGTAGCTCAAATATTAAATGATAGTGCTACTTTGGCACCTAGTTGAGTATTTACAATTACACATCCTTCTTCTAAATGTGGTTTAGATTAAAATTAGATGAAAGGAAGAGATAGAGAAAGTTATCTTTATAGTTGGCTGTCCAACATTATATACTTCCAAAATATTGTTAGGCAATTTTTCCAGCCCATTATTTTAGAACACGGGTGTTCAAATGGATGTAGATATCTTCATTTCAGCTACTCATCAGATTATTTCTGTGAATTTACAAAAGTGACCCTTACAAATAGAGATTAATATTCACAAAAGAAATTTGATTTTTAGTTCAAAATTCAAAGAATTAAATGTCCCATAGATGGATTGCTAGCAATTACCTTGTGAGTATTCTGTAGACCGCATGTTTTTACTGACGCATTGCCTCACACAAAGATTTTTTTTTTCAATTTTTTCCCTTACCTTTTTTCCTCTTTTTCAACATATTTTTTAATTTTTCAGACCCCTGCATGACTGCATGGTCAGAACAGAGGTGATACACTGAATGATCAGAAAACTAATATTGCTTTTATAGTGGCTTTTTTTCTGCCAGTTTGATGAAATGGATCTGTTCACGGTGGGGTCTAAAGGATACCATAACCACTGAGTATCCTGAGAAAGGGGAACAGAGTTTCTTGTCTCTTTTGGTGACAAAGAGTTATCAAGTCAACAGATCTATGGTGCCCACCATACCCAATTAATATTTAGGACCCTAAAATTTTATAGACACATGTATATATTATATGGTATTTACGTATGAATCAAGTGTAACTGAGATTGACCAAATCATTCCTGTATATATGGCCCTGGCCCCATAAAAGCATGTGCTCTGGGGAAAACAGCAGTAGGTGTACTGTGTACTTTGTATAGTCCCAGTATCCTCTGTCGGTGCGCGATAGCCTTATTGATCAATAGATCAATAAAGCCAAAATATGTATCCCTAGTTTTCACTCTCAGGATTTTTCTGGGACTCATCATCCCCTTGCTCCTGGAGGTGCCTTGGAAAGCAATGGGCAGGAAAATACACAGCAGTGCACCTTGCTCACAGCTGACACAGCGCAGGGGTGGGAGCACTGCAAGGGTGCTGAGGGTCACCCTGCTGTGTTTCCTGCACCTCTGCTCTTAAAGTGAAGGCGCATGTCCAATGTTCTGCTGAACTTTTTGCCTTAACGTCTGAAGATATTCACGTGCTCCCAGCCCTTATCAGGAAGGAGGTCAGCCTGGAGTCCTTGAGAGTGTCTTCTTAAATGCAGAGATTGCAGTGGTTAGACAAGAGCAAATGGCAATTTTCTGCATGCCACCTGTAGAGGCTTCATCTTGGATGTATTTCCTCTGGCAGGCATGCCCAAGTCATGGCAAGGTTGCTCTAATACAACTGGTTCAGAATGATTCCGCCTAGTATTGGAATCTGTGCTATTGCATTTAATAAAAATACATTTAAATTTCTTCAAAATTTCTTCTTGATAGTGTATTAAAGCCCCCAGGATGCAACATATTCCATCTTGGTTACTCTACTTTTGTTAAGTAAGCAAATAATCTGTTACCTGCAAGCAAAAGTAAGGCGTTGTGTATGCACCACTCATTACCACCTTTCTTTAAAAATAAGTATCTCTTTCTGCCTAGGACCATTTTATATTAGACCTTTAGATATACTGAATAGAAGCAAATTATATAGTTCTTATTAATATATGTTATGTTTGCACATAAAAATTACTTCTGCTTTGTTTTAAAACAGCTCACAGAATTTCTATCTTATTTTAGGAAGAATAAAGATGATAAAACAAGATCTTACCCTGCACCGAGTAGTCTATGGGACATAAATACGTATTGCAATGCACAAATAAATGGAGTCTAGGCACAGAACACCTTTTAAATGTGTAATTTGAAGATTACAAGGAGGAGAACTGTTGAAGTGGAGACAAAAATGGAAGAGTTACAAAATAAATTGCTGTAATTTAGATGCAGAGTCATTGAGGCAAGCTGCTTCAATGTAGTAGAGGTAAACCACACAGAATGACTTCATTCTTGGACCAAGGGCTGCTTCACTTCTTATAGCTCCTATTCAATGAAAGGTATCACTGTAGAGGATTATACAGGTGACATTGCTATAATTATGCAGGAATAGATCACATTCTCAGGAATGCAGAAAACTAGCTATTGGCAAAACAAACTTTTTAGAAGATATGCCCTTTCAGCAAGAAAGCCAGTGCCAAAAATCTCACAACAAATTTCACAGGTTCTCTGGCCTCTGTGTTGGGAGAGGTAACTAACTCACACTTGCAAGACTTTTACATACTTTGATTAGGGATGCAAAACAAATGACCTAACTGAGTCAGGGAAATCACAAGACAACTGTAACAAGCAATAAAGGAAACAAATGCAAGTTTTCTTTCCCTGCCTCTGCCCTTTTATCTTCCATTTCAAGGTAGATGGGCAAGATAGATGTGCTCGACAATAGCAAAGTATTCCTTTTGGACTTGCTTCAAACCATGTATTCTAACATACAGAGCTTATTGTTGAGGGTTGCCAGTGAGGTTCGGTGTCAGGACAGGGCTGGCAGCACTCAAAGCTGCAACAGCTAGAGAAGATCAAAGTCAGCAGATTCTGTGGCTGGAATTTTGTTCTGCAGAGAGATAGTGAGTAGCCTGTTCTTCTACTTAGTGTGTCCTGTGACCTTTTTACAAACTTCTTATTTCTGATCCTTTTTGGAACTAAACAAATCTAAAAAAATGACATCATCTTTCAATAAAGCAAGCACAGAAAACAACAAACAAACCGAAGACAAATAGTGCTTATTATAGGGTCATGCATTTCTTTATCTCCTACCTTTCTTCAAGCTGCCAAGCGGGGCCCAAATTCAGCAATGGCTAATATTGCACATTGTTAAGCATGGATTAATTAATATGTTTTAACTTTACTGCATTTCTGTGAAGTTCTTCTGGTTATAACAATACCATTCCTAGCAATAAAACAGGTCAGACAAAATAGATATTACAACATGCTCGTGATTCTACCAACTTTATTTCATTTTTTTACACTACAGTAATTTTGTGAGAAGAAATAAAGGTATTTCCCTCTGAATTTTCTTCTGTAATAAATATTTTTTAGGGAAGTAGGCAATGAATAAGTAAAGGTGCTTCCTATGTAGACAGCCTTTCATAAAGCATGTTCATATACTGAAGTGTAAAAATCAGGCTAAAATATCAGTCTAATGTAGGCAACAATATTCAGGTATGTGCTTATGAATACAGAATACACAATGTAGTGTATTCGGTATTCATAAGCACACATCTGAATGTAGTGACTAAATGTAGTGACTAAAGAATGTCACAGAGTTGAAGTTACTAATAAACTGTAGCTATGAGCACCTCACGGTACTTTAACATTTGCAGGACCTACAAAACAGGTAGCTCATGCAAATTCACCAGGAAATGTCATAAATAGGAGTAAGTCAGTGAGCACTGGTTTGACAAAAATTTACTTAAAATCTGTTAGAATCTTCTCTTTAATTCTGTGTGAAATTTACTATCCATGGATTGCTGGATTGCCCGGAAGGGTGGGGCATTTTTGTCCACTATCCATATGCAGCAGTAGGGCATATTTTACAGCCTGGAACATTTACTGAAAAGGATGCCACTACTTTGGTTCCTGGACTCTTGAGTTTTTAAATGCATATGTATGTGTAAAGTTAGGTTCTGCCTTTCTAACTTTCATCTCTCACACAACATAAAACGAAGCAGAGTGGAAGGGTAAGAGCCATGGTGGCAACAGATAGCAGTCTAAACAAAGGCATGTTTAAAAGACATATGCAGTACTAAGCTGGTGGATTTTTTTTTGTTTTCAAAATATTTAATGACATGCAACTGAAAACTGATTTAGGCTTATCAAGAGATGACAAATAGATCGAGAGATGACAACACATTTCCCCAGCAGCTGTGATGCACTTATTTGGCACTCTGCAGCACTGCTGCTGCCTGCAAAGCACATGGATCCCTTGACCTTACACCCTCCCTCTGATCTTATGTGGTGACTGTTACCACATGAACTGTGAGATATGCATGCAGGATGAAAGATTCAGGTGGCATTTTGTTTTGCATTCCCTGACAGATCACTTTTTCCTTTTTTTTGCAAGATTCTCTATCATTGTCTCTCTCTCTCCTTCCCTTCACTGACCTTTACTTCATCCTTTCGTGCTTTGAGAGGTCCCACAGAGGCCAGGGTGGGAGCTTGACAGACAGGCAATCCTGGTGCCTATTTGGTTTGTTCTGCTGCAGCAGAGACATCTGCAGCAACACCTGACCTTTCCTAGCTGTACAGCACAAAACGCTGTTCCTATTTATAATAACCACATTTAAAAAGAAAAATAAATTCCAAGTTAAGAATCTATGCCTCACCATATCCTATATTGCCTGAGGCCAAACTACTCCAGTACCACAAAGTACACTTTTCGTGGTGTCACTTTCAAAACATACCACCTCAAGAAGCAAGTTTGCTGCATACTATCATGTTACGTTATTTAAATCTGAAGTGTCTGATGTGCAGAGTAACATTTCATTGCTTCTTTATCTTCTAAAAGTAGGGTAGTGTGAACTGCAACTGTAGAGAACCTAAATTGCCAAGCCTCCTTTTCTCCAGCTCCCTCAGCTCTTTCTCATCAGCCTTGTGCTCCAGATCCTTTACCAGCTCCGTGGCCCTTTCCTGGACATGTTCCAGCACCTCAATGTCTTCCTTTGCAATGAGGGGCCCAAAACTGAACATGTACAGAACCTGTCTACCATTGTTCGCTGACTTCAGTCCCCATCTCTTCAGCTGAGATCTTTCACCCACTTTTAAATGAAATAAAAAAGATGGAAGAGAAAGGGAGTAGGAAGAAAGTCAGTAGCTAAGATCCAAAATTCCTACTCTGGTTCAGACTGGGAAGGTTTGCTCTGTTTAGTCTTTCTTTTTTGGCTCAAGGTTTGACCTTGATTTGTTCAGTTATTGCATACAGTAAATGCTTTCCAATTCCACAGTCATGACAACAGCAATATGGCGCAAAGCTCCAGTGAACTTATTGCCTTGCGCAGGTGCTTTTATTTTGCTTTCGGGTTTGTTTTTTTCTTCTCCCTGATACAAAGAAACTTTCAAAAGAAGTCTGTTGGAGTGGAAACCCAAAAGTCAGCCTCTTTGTTTTTTACACAGACTTCACATTTCTACTATGATTTCTTCCATAGATAATTCTCTATTACCATATAGAAAATCTTCCAAACTTTAATAGCAATTATGACTCTATAAACATCTGAACTCTGTTTCAGGAGATAAGCGACTGTCTCCCTTATCATTCCACCTCCACAAACAAAATACTGGAATTACACCACCTGTAAAAGACACTGCAGTAACTTTCTTTCCTCTCCAACAGGAATGTCAGAACACACCCAAGCATGAACTTTAGATGAAGTCAGAGTAGCTTTTTTTCTTTTTAGTTAAAAACCAAAACCATTAACACCCTGTGACCCCCAAAAGACATTTTAGCAGAAAATCTACAATTTCCCTGAAAGAATACACTCGACTGTTTTTGGAGGTAGATCAGATAAAAAATATTCTTACTAATTAACAAATACATGGTATTTCCTGGGCTATATTCATTGCAAACCGTTTTGTTAGTTGCCTTCTTAAATAGACGCTCTGAAAGGTAAACCCGAATCATGTATTCTATGCCAAATTTTTTTCTAGTTGAAGGAAGAAAAGAAGTCAACACCTTTCCTTTTTCTTGTTTAAATCCAGCTTCCCATAGCAGTGAAATCAGCAGATATAATTAAGTAGCCCAACTTGCAGCAGATTTCTGTATTCCAAAGAAATATGTACCTCCACTATATGCTAGGAGCCTTTAATTTGGAATCAATAATGCAGCTGACAACCCTGAACATGTGGAAGAAAAGAAGATTATCAGTAGTCGACATGAATCTACCAAAGGGAAACCAGGCTTAATGAATCTCATGGTGTCCTGTCATGATGTTACTGCCTGGTTGAGGGGAGAGCTGTGTGCATTGTCTGCCTTGTCTTCAGCAAGGTGTTTTCCACTGTCTCTTGCATGTCAGAAAGTATGGACTGGATGAGTGGACACTGAGTGAACAGAGTGTACCCCCACAAGTTCTCTGATGATACAGAACAGGCAGGAGTGTCTGATGCACCAGAGTGCTGTGCTGCCAGTGTGTACAGACTAGAGAGCTGGGCTCAGAGGAACCTGATGAAGTTCAGCAGGGGCAAATGCAGTGTCCTGTACTTCACAAGGAGTGATTCCACGTACCAGTACAGGATAGGGACGGACCTGCTGGAAAGTAGCTCTGCAGAGAAAGGCCTGGGGGTTATGTGGACGACAAACTGTCGACAAACCAGCAGTGTGTCCTTGTTATCAAGGAGGCCAATGGTATCTTGGGGTGCATCCAGAAGAAAGGGATCAGTGGGTTGAGGGAGGTGATCCTTCCCCTCTACTCTGTGGCCCTGGTAAGGCCACATCTGGAGTGCTGTGTCCAGCTCTGGCCTCCCCCAGTTCATGAAAAACGAAAAACTATTGGAGAGGGTTCACTGGAGGGTTACAAAGATGATCTAAGGACTGGAGCATCTAATTTATAAGGAAAAGAGAATTAGGTCTGCTTGGCCTCGAGAAGAAAGACAGAAAGGGAATCTTACCAATGCAGACAAATATCTTAAAGGTGAATATGAAGAGAATAGGACCAGGCTCTCTCCAGTGCTGCCCAGTAGCAGGACAAGGGGAAATAGGCACAAACTGAACCATAGTTCCATTCAAATATGTGGAAAAACTTCTTTACTTTGAGGGTGACAAAGCACTTGAATAGCCTACCCAAAGACACTGTGGAGTCTCATTCTCTGAAGATACTCAAATGGATGTGATTTCTTTAGTAATCCTGTTTGAGGAAGGGGGTTGAACTAGATGATCTTCATTGGCCCGTTCCAAACCCACCCATACTGTTGATTCTGTACCATAATGTACAGCAAAAAAATAAATTTATTTCAAATACATTTCAGTCACAAATGACATGAATGACAATATTTTAAGAAAATATTTTGGTTTATGATGTTGTTTGACCTTTAGAAATGACAGAGAGATGATTTATCATTTAACATTCTCATACTGATTAGTTAGAAATATGTTTTTAACTATGGGTCTTTAATACAAAAATATTATCAATTATTAAAGGAAGAATGCTTTAGGACAGATATATTTTAAAAAATCCATTTATCAGTCTAAAGGCCACAATTCTAAGATCTAAGACATGACCATGAAGAAAGACTTCACAAAGTTTCACTTTACTAACTGCTAGAAAAGAAGATGTGGAGTAGTTCTTGAATGCCCCTTATTTAATCAGAACTACAACAATAGAAGACACTGGCACCGTTATGTTTTTTGAATGTTCCAGGACATGCATTTGATGCTAATGGCTAGCTTGTGGCTTTGTGTAGTTCAGCAGGCCAAGGACAGACACAGGTCTTAAAGGAGGCATTAGAATTTGTTTTTTTTAATTCTGTTTTAGCGAACTAAAAGTCTTGCTCTGACAGGATGTATTTTTATTCCTAAGCCACCTACAATCATAAACTGTTCAAGAGTTTCTCAGAATAGTGAACTATATTTGAAACTTACAGTAGTTTACTTCAATGGAATTCCTTTATATGGTCTAAATATGGTCTAAACTTAATCATATAAATCATCAGATTTATAGGGTTTTGAGTTCTTCTGGATATTAAAAAAAAAAAAGGAAAAGGAAGTGAACAAGGCAGCATTCAAGAACAACTTCTTTCTTTGCAATGATGATTCAGATAAAATAATATGATGAACAGCTTTCTAACCTAGATGTATCTTTCAAAACTGATTGCTTCAGCAATCAATACTAAGTACTGTTTCTATTGCGTGTTGCGTGGCCAAATACTACTGAAATGGAGCTTGTGTAGAAAGAATAGTGTATGGTTAAGAACTGAATTTTATAATACAGGCTACAGGCTAGGAGACTTTTGAACTCTTTTCTCAGTAGAGCTCTTCAGATGAATATAATGCTTTTAATTGTCCATTAAAGACATTAAGACAGTACCAAATCCAAGACAAACCATAAAAATGTACAACTGTACATTGAATTTCCTTCAGTGAACCATAAGGAACAGCCTAATTTTAATCTAGATATTTACCTCAGCCTGCAGTAAAGGAGTATGTCTTGAACCACAGCAGGTGAGAACTCAGACTGCTAGAGTTGCACAAGTATGCAGTAGTAAGAGCAGAGTGAGTCAGCTGGTAGGGAGACGAAGGCAAGCCAAGAGTAGTGTTCTTTCATTTGAAGTACTGCTGACAATTGAGGGATTTAAAGCAATTATGATGACTTCTGTTGGTCTTCTAAGACAGTAAAAGGTCTTCAAGATTTGTAGCAGGTGCCCAGATGTACAGGTGCCAGGTGTACAGTGACAGAAACTGCAGGAATTCTTCATGAAGATATTCTTAATGAACTCCTCACCTCAACAAATTGAAGAAATACACATTGGCATTTTTAATTGCTCTCTAAATTTCAAAAATAATTATGTTTCTACATACTCAGTACTGAAAAGCATATCCTGTTGATGAACCTGCATATCCACAAACACAGATTATAAAAAAAATCTAAATTATATGCAGAAAGGACTCCTGCAGTAATTACATATTTACCTTAAAATCTTATCTTAACCCTTATCTTATCTGAAAATTCAATTAAATTATGCAAGAGATCAAATTAGGACAAATGAAATCAATGAGAGTTAGACAAAAACTACACAGCGAGGGAAGTATCATAGTTATATTGTCTATAGTTCTTCTCAATAATTTCACTGTTTAGTTTTCAAGTTATTTTGACATGTTTCAGTTTTAGAAGTGGTCTGTGAAAAATTGTCCTGTGACTTCTACTTTTGCTTCTACAGGAGATTGAGAAAGCCAGATCAGGTACTCTCCAAGTACTGTTGGAGAAGAGAAAATTAATCTTGACTGGTGTAATATTTAAAGCTGAAGAGAAGTGATAGTTGGAGGTGCCACAAAACATAGGATTTTTTGTCTGTTTCCTCAAAATGCCAGGGGCTGCTATTGCTTTTCATGTGGAAGTTACTGCTTTGTTGCCAACCAAGTCCAAGATGTAACCCTCAGTTTGGAAATACAAAACTGCTTCTAACCCCTTACCTCACCAGCCTTTAAGTGCCAATGGCTGTGTAACACAGATAGAGTGAAAAGCCGTGCTGAAATACAGAGGACCAAGAGAAAGCATTCCAAAATAATATCCAAAGCTGGATATCCAAATGTCTGCTGGACTGTGGCTTCTGTTCCAGGGTGACTGCTTCTAAATTCTCTCAGAGACAGGAGATCTTAACACTTGCATTGGTTACACATCTTCTAGTCTCAGAAGCCCTCTGTATAACAAACAAGAACACAAATTATGTAGATTTTCATAGACGACAAGCATCTGAGAGCAATCAAATTAGCAATGATGTTTGTAATTAAAGATTTTATTATTACCATAAATATTATCACATCTGAATTCATACGTTATTCCTGTAAGAATTTCTATGCTAGGCAGTAGTTTTTAAAATCTGCTTTAAATTTGCCATCAGAAAACCATACTTTTTCTGGCTGGTTGGAATCAAAGTTGCCTCTTCCTTTTTTGAACAAATTCAGTAGTTGAATTATCCACAAATAAGCACAGCACACACCTACAAAAATTTGATATTAAGATATTTTTTAGCTAATTCTCTAACTGCACAAGAATTTCCTGAGACACATGTATTTATGTTGCATCCTTTCAGATTCATTTTCTAATATGTATGTATTTTAGGTTTCCCTCTGAGTTTTGATGCATGTTAGAGCTTCATTAGAGTATATATATATATATCATCCTACATGGTAGGATTATTAATGTAATTAACATTGCTGGTATGGTACTTTTGCTATCACTAAGCAATGGTGTCTGAACAGAAGTCTGAAAATTTATTTCCCATTATCATGTGTGCTGAAAACAGATGAATTTACACAAAATTCTTAACCCTCACTGCAGGGGAAATTTCTCAATACATCCTTTTGAATATTACTTAATATTGCTGGAAGATGCTTTTCTGTTCCTAGCCAGTTGAAGAAGAAGACGGTAGGATCAGATTGTAACAGGTTCAAACAGAATAATTCCCACAGAGTGCCCCTCCTTTCTTTAAAATGACACTGAAATTAATTTAGTTACAGTTTCTCACTGAGGACTTCTGCAGGCAGGATTGCAAGACACAGTATTCGCCTTGATTATTTTTCTGGGAAACAAAATCACATTAATAAGTAGTTGCAATAAGGAATAAGAGTATGTCTAGACACTGATTGCTTTGTCCCATCTTTCAAAATAAAAATGTGCATTAAATAAATAATTTTTCAGTCTCACAAATTAAAGGTTGGTCTTCATCCATGAAAATATCTCAGTAACTGAAATAGTATTTGATTTTTCCTTATCTACTACTCTGGACCGCAGACATATTTTATTAATATTTCCCTTCGTTTGTGCAAGTATGTACTTAAGAACTACCTGGTTTTTATTTTAATGATTGCAAAAAAGATCCCAAAAAAATCGTTGTAATACTTTTATATCTATCCATTCTCTAAAAAAAAAAAACCCAAAATCTGAGAAGTATTGTAAGGAATTTGAAAATATTCCACACAAATTGTTCCCCTATGCAAGGGGAAAAAAAAAAAACAACCAAAAAATGAAATAGATTATTCCAGTTAAACAAAAAAAATAGCACCCCCCCCAAAAAAAAAACCAAAACCCCCCCTAAACCAAAATGGCGCGCTGCGAACAAGCCGTGGATGGCTAAGTGGCAGCCCAGAAGGTCTAAAGGTTGTCATTTCTTCCTGTGCTTTGCTCAAAGCAGGAGTAACTTAGATCAGGGCCTTGTCCAGTTGTATTTTGAATATCTGAAAGAATGGAGACATATTTATTTGATTTTATAAGGATGGCAATACAATTCTTTCTATTTAGGTAGGAGAGTTTGTGAAAAAAACATCATAATCAAGCCATTTGCATTTGTGAAAAAAAGACATTTATGTGAGTTTCATGAAATGTTAAAGAAACCAGCACTATTTATGTAGTTTTTTATTTTCTTTTGAAATTTGCAATAAATGCATCAGGTTTTCAGTCTCAGATTAGATGCACATGTCAAATGAAGATAAGATTCTTTCATTATGTCATTAAAAATAAAAAAGAACAGTGGCTGTGAACACAAATATTTGCCTAGCATTTTTATATTGTTTTTTCATTACGAAGTTGCAGAAGTATTTTCTAATATGATTACATATTTTAGTGATGCAGTCAGATTAATTAAATGCACATAATTAACTACATTTAATATTTTACTATTTTGCCTACATTGTAAATACCTGGAGGAAGTCATAATGAATGTGTCATGAGAAGGGTGATAAGGTTTAATACAAATCTATAACTGAGGAAAATTGAGAACAGCCTTCCTTCACCATCTCCACAAAGTGGAGGCTCTTCCAGACTACATAAGGTGCCTCATTTTATCCGGTTATCTTTTAAATCACCTTTTGCAAACTTTGTGTTACAAGGAACTTGGGCCTAATATTTTCAACAATAATATGGTGTTGGTTTTGTGGGTTGCATAGCTGAAGTTTCTAAACCACAACTGAGGCATTCTTAATTTATTATTCAGGTACACACCACCAGTGTCTTTGGTAAAACTATCTCTGTCTTTCAAAATTTCTTTAAAAATGCAAATATATAAACAGTTTTTGGGAAAATCGTATTCTTGCAACATGACAAACAGAAGCATGGGACTGCTGTCTTCCCACGCATGGCCTTGTTTGGCAGAAACTTTCACAGTAAATCAATCCATGCTAGTCCTAAACCATATACAGAAGAGATATCCTTGAAGACATATGCTTGAAGAGATGAGTTTGGGGTTTTTTCACAGACTGTTCTTAGCCAGCTGACCTTTTGCCTAGGAGTTATAAAATCAGAGGAGATTTCATATCTGGAGATATATATGGTTTCTATTATTAATAGGATGCTCTTTCCAATAATGATTCCAAAGCTCTTCAAACAGAGCAGTCCATAAGGAGGTTATGCTAAACTGACAGAACTAATGCTTTTAACCTCTTCTGCATGGTTCTCCTATTCTAAATGTGCTATGAAAATTCTAATACATCATTGCAATCCTCAAGGATTTTTTTGCATCTATCGTAACTGTTCTCAGGGAAGTCCTGTAGCTATGAGATAAAGTTTAATAAAACATTAACTTAAATATATTTATTTTTCACTCCTTTCTTTCAAAACAGAATAAACACCTGTGTTCACTTACCTGTAGAAACTTCTTAAAGTTTTTTTGATATTTTTTAGTTACTTTTCATTTGTATCCTTTACAATTCACTTCAGCCGTTTGGAAAGATAACACATAACATTTACTAATTTCAGTTAGAATTTTTATATCGTTACCATGAAATTGAATTTTATCTAACACATATATTTTGACTAAAAAGAATAAACTTACAGAAGAGCTAATCTTTACCAAAACCATTGGTAGTTTTCAATACCAAAATATCAATTAATAATTTCAGCAGGACTCAGCCATCATAATGTTTATGCCAGCACCTTGATTATTTCACTTAGATAACTGAGCAGTTAATTATGAAAGAGTTTGAATCTGATGACTTTTCTTGCAAGGTCATGTCTTAAAATAAAATTTTCATTTTTTTAACTGAAAAAACAGCTTGATACCTCATTTTACATCAAAGAATAATGGATGAACTTTTCTTAAGCTTTTACTCCTAGCTTTGGAGGCAGGATACAAAATGTGTGTGTTAAAAATAGCTGCACCATGCTATCCTTTAATCAGTATGCATTAGAGTCACTTTCGTATTAGTTCCTCTGGCATTTGAGTAAGAAAAGGCTGATGACCAAAACATTAATCTGTATTTTCTCTAAATGAGCCAGTTGTGTTTAAAATGACAGAAAGTTATTTACTAGCCTCAATTTTTTTAAATTTGTTGCATTTTCACTTTTAGTAAGAATAAATAAAAGACTTTCAAATGTCTTGTAAAGCTAAGCCGTTTGTATTCTTTCCTCATAATTCTACCAAAGAGATGTATATGTTTGCTTTCAGCTGTATTTTTCACTGTGCAAGCTGTCTCTTGCCAGTTTTTCAGCATGTCGCTAGACATGATTTATTGTGTGCTGTCATTCTATAGTTTCTTTACAAAGAAGCCAATCTGACTACAATTCCTGAATTAAGAAGTATCCAAATAGCAGTCAGAAGAGCACAGAATTTATCTGATAATCTGCAACTTGACATTTACTAAATCTCGTAGTACTCCGTTATTGGGCATCTTGGATGGGAACAAAACTGAAAGAGAATGTATTTCATTCTCACGGAAACAATAAACACAAATTTATACAATCACCATCAATATTCAAATACTTTTAAATTAAAGAATGCAAGTTTTTTTCCTGTGGTTTTTACTGTTACATTGAAAGTTAGTCTCCTTGGGCTATCTGTGTTAGGTTACTGGCCAATAATCTCATCATTAAACTGTTCAAAGATGACAAAACATAGATTATATTCCCCATCACTTCATAAATCTTGATCAGGTAGAATTAATGATAATCTAGTTGCCCATTAACACATCTGCACTGTTTTTTTCCTTTATGGATGCATATTTATAAATCTCTGATAAATTGGTGTATCTCAATCAAATAGACAGGGATATAGGACAAATTACTTAGAATAAAATGAGAAATGGTGATATACAAGCTAAAAGATCCATTCACTGAAAAATCTCTGGTCCGCGCTTCCAGAATTTAACATTGGTTGTCTGAAGATGAGGGATGTCGTACAAACTCCATTTTCTTTCCAATGTTTTTCAATATTCAGCTGAGACAATCCACTTCATATAGTTCCAAATAAAGCTTATAACTTTGTGGTGTAAGTTAGCTATCTTCTACAGTGTACATTACCTTAGGAAAGAAAATCAATTAGCATTAACATTTGTAGATTGTTAACACTGTCTTTTCAAACTGTGCATTGAAACTTTTTTTCCATTTGACAGATTCTACTGCTATAGTCAGGAACATATAGGTCTCAAGGTGAAAGACACAATAGGCAATACAAATGTCACTTTGATGCTTCCAAGTGCTTGTTATTATTTTGCAGGGAATTTTCTGGCCTTATTAAGTCTACTAATGTTGTTTTATCAAATTAATTCAACACTGATGGGTACTGCTTTCTCCCTTTCAGCTTGTAGTATGCCCACAAGGAGTTTTCAAATCTGAACACCCTAATTTCCATCTGAATGTGGCTAGGTACATGTCCTTTGTCTTGTCTTCTGATATCAAGAAAGAAACCAAATGCAATGGATATGACACATCACTTGCCCTTGCTAGCTTACTAGCATTACTAGTAATGCTTATGACATTTGTACTTACTTATGACATTTGTTGATGTCATAGAGCCTTCTTGGACAACACACAACACTGGTCTCTTCAAATCTGAGTGGTGCTGTTACCGAAAATTCAGTAAAAGGTAAAAAGCTCCTCAACACCACTGTGGCATTAAGAAGCAGGCATTCTTTATTTAGCCAGCTGCATGAGGGGATATTTCCTCTGAAATTTTGTGCATACTGTATACATGAAAAATTCTGTTTATATACTGTATTTTACATACATATTCATTGATTGTCCCAGAATAAACATACGTATGATAATAATTTTCCTGAAATAATGAACAGATTTTCCTTCTCCTTTATACATGTGTTCTTCTCTCCTGGGGGCCCCTTTGGTGGTCCCTAGTTGTCAGGGACCCAAAAAGAGCTGACTGACTGGTGAACTGCAGAAACTCGGGCTGGGTTCTCCTTCTTACACAATGGGCATTTTGCAGTTCTTTGAGCCAGTGGGCTTTGTAGAATAAGCATTGTGTTAGCTCACCAGGTGTAGACAATTCTTCATCTGGCAACACTAATATATCCACAGGAAAAAAAAAGATACACTTGAGATGAAGATTCATCTAATCGTTGTCATATTTCTAGTACAGTTGGTGTTGTTTTCTATGGAGCAACTATTTTGACATTTTCCACAGACCAAACCCTACCTTTTTCTGTTTATAGCCCTAATCATCATAATTCACTGAGAGTAAAACATCTCTGTATGCACACTGAGACTGGAATAACTAATTTGGGTAGCCTATAATAAAATGATAATGGCAATAAAATGACAGAAATAACTTTGACGATTCTGGATTTGAGATTCTGATGAAAGAGTCTAGATCCACTCCTGAAACTTTTAACAGGTTGAGCACAGCAAAATGTATATTTCCACACAGTATATTTTTCCTGTATACAGTCTCCAAGTAGAATTATTGGCACAAGCAGGATTCACATGAAACCACTCCATAAACCCAAGCTGAAGTGGCATATGCCTAAACTAGCCATTAAAAATAGATTAAGAGACATTTACATTAAAATGAGCCCATCTCTTGCATTTCAGTATCAACCTTGTGATATTCCTACTCCAAGCTGGTAGGAGCTATCTGGTTCTCTTGCTGAGTTGTGAATCAAAGCTAGCCCTTCCTCATAAAATAAATACAGTGGTCATATCTCCTTCTACTTCATATACCAAGGTTCAATTAAAAGAGTATTCTGTTGCTTCAAAGTCTGTGTAATTCTGTCTAAAGGGACTGAGCACACAGCTGTAATACTGTATAAGGAGGGCACTTTAGTTCTTTATGTGAAAACAGCTTCAGTATTTAAAAAAAGCTTTTGGGGCAGTGGAGGAAAAGGAATCAATTTTAAAAATTATTCATTATTATGCATAAGATTATATTGATCTAACCTGCTGAATGTCTGACCTATGGTGCATGTCTCCACAAGTGGTCTCGGTTTAGGAAGCAGACCTGGAGTCTGGTGTTTCCAATCTCTGCTTTTTGCTCCCTGCTTTTTTTCCCTACATGTTAACTCTTGTTTTCTGTCAGCACATTTCAATACTGAGTCAATAGTACTGCTGAACTGGCAGACTTCAATTTAAAGCAGAGTATTTCTGTGGTTTGTTCATGTAAAAATATGAATTCTTGTCTGTTGCAAAACTACAGTTCCATTGGTATGATAGATTTTCATGGGGAGAGAAGAATAGTGCTGCAGGATATTTCTCCTTCTATCTTTGCAAATTTATTAAATTTAGTCATGGAAAATAATTATTTTCCAATGAGACTCTGCAGAAAATTGGAATAATTTCTGAGACCTGTCCCAAGGTTTTTTGGCATATCCATGGATAATATTGCACTGTAAAATAGATCATATACAGCCATGAATTAAGGCAGACCATGAAACTTTCTGTGTTGTGAGTTCCAAAGACTGCAGTATAAAGAACAAGGAACAAAATGAGATTATATGCAAAACCAGATTTGCTTTCTCCAAGGAAAGATTTTTTGCAGAATTAAAAAATAACAAAACAAATTGCAAACTTCACTTTGTTTACAGTATAAAAAGGCAAAAAAAGGATCAAAAAAGTCACACCATTTTGAAACTAAAGACTGGCATTAAAAATCTCTTAAGCTTTCTGCCAAGGTCAAGGTAAGATTAATTTTTTCCTCCTTTTTTGTTAACAAAAGAACATCAAAGACTTGAAACAAGGGACAAATGTTTAAAAAGACTGGAAAAAAGTAATAAATATTTCTCTTCTTAAGAAGAAAGCCTTAAATTTTAATAAGAAACTGTGAGCCAATAGGTATGCACATTTGCTGCTACCAGATGCCTCCCACAGTAACAGCTGCTCCCTGGACAGCTGGCCTCAAGGGAAGGTAATTTTGTAATATAGCATTGTTTTAGGCCAGGTACTACTTCATACTGTCAGTCCAATGGCCCATTCATAAATATATGGAAACAGACTGTGATCTATGGCATGCACGGCATACTCTCTGAATGGCACCAGTGAAAACAGGGATGTTACCTGCCGGCAATTTGTTTAAAGAAAAAGAGAAATTAGGATTACTCTGATGGATGGCAAGGTTACTGAGCACTGTATATATACAGGAGAAAAAAAAGAAAAAGATTCAGAGGCACCTCTGAATTACAGGAAGCTGGGTCTACCATTTGTGAGACTTCAAGAGATTCTTGGCTCATAACATTTTGGGGGTGTGTGGGGAAAGAGTAGACTGGGCCTTGCACTGGGGAGGCAATGTCCTTCTCTACATATCCCATCCTCAGAGCCTGTATCCCAGCCCCACAGCGGCCACCAATCCCTGGCACATTGCAGGCAGTGCTCCACACCCTGCCCCTGGAGCCCCAGCTCAGCCCCAGAGTGGCCAGATGACTGGAACTCCCACCTGGGGACAGGCCCAGGAAAGCCAAAGGGTATTTAACCCGAGACACAAGGTCAGCATGTCTTGACCCTGTCTCCTCTTTGAATCTCTATGAGCTGAATCTATGAGCTGAACACCTCTGGAACCAGGAGTGGCAGTTATGTTTGTTCTTTTCTATATATTTTCTGTTTTCTCTTCTTTCTCTTTCTCCGTCTAATTACCTTGTCTCAGAGTTTTGATTAACTTAAAATTGGATGGGCTTGGAATTTGCTAAGTTGAATGGGGTAAGCTAATGCTTTGTGGATGGTTTTACGTTGATTGAATGCTGCTCTAAACTTTTGCCAAAGTTCTCTGATTTTCTGAAGCTGCCAGTAAAATTTTTTGTTGTTTTGACCTCTTGAGAATATCTTGTTAGTATTTCTCATGTGTGTTTACTTAGAGTACATAAAAAACTGTAAACCCTTTTAAGAGGCTCATCGAGCCTTAGTTTTTTGTGCCTTACACCATTTCACAAACTTATTTCTGTGTGTGTATTTGACAGATAAACCTTTGATTAATCTTCCTTGAAGACTAATTCAGCATCCTCTGGGTACACTGCCCCACCCTGAAAAGGAGTGGGTGATACTTCCAAAAATGATAGCCCGAGTTCAACTTTAATTTTTTTTGCTTTTTAGGAAATATATTTCAATTCCATGTAAACCTCCTGCTGTGATTAATATATAGTTATCTGTATTAAACCTAGACATGCTAAAGCTTCTTTCTTGTATAAGTGAATATTACACTGCAGTCACAATAGTATGAAATTTGTAAGTTAATTGCAAAATTTCTTTTGCCCACCTCCAGCCTATAGTCTGGAAGAAACAGAATAAAAACATACAGTGTCTTGGAATTGTGCAAGCAGGGTTCAGCAATAGGTAATCCATTCTTGATTATCAGCACTGGTTTGGTCACACATCTAGAGCAGAGCACCACACAGAATATTATAAGGAAAATTAACTTAATCCCTGCTAGAGGCATCAAAATGGAAAAAAAGAAAGAAGATAAATTTAAAAAAAAATTGCCAGTGTAAGAAAATAATCCTTCAAATAAGACAGATGAAAAACAATAATAAAAGAAAAAGCTAAAAACATTCCAGGAAGATCAGTCTGTACAGATTGAAACAAAGTCATATATTCTGTCTCTTCCTTCCTCTTGTCCTTTTTGGAGGCTAGATATCTTTCACTTTTGATTTAATTGTTCAGAACATAACAGCATGATAAAAGTTTTTTTTAATGGAAATTTCTCACAGCAAGACAATCTATCATATTTCCAACACATTCACTGTCTTGAGCCTCTGAGCCTCAAAGACTTTTATTCTGTGGAGCTTACTTGTTAATTTAACACTGATCAAAGGCTAAAACATTTATCATGCTTATTAGTGAATAAACCTAGCAGCAGGTATCCCAAGTGAGGAAGAAAATCCCCATTTCCTGCAAGAATGAACTGGAAATTATCCAAAACATTTTTCAGGAGTGAGGAGCTGTCAAAGGGAGGCAACTGGCAGATGTAGCAGCTCTAGGGTTAGGAGGAATCAAAAAGAAAAAAAAAAAAAAAAGAAAAAAAAAAGGAAAAAAAAAAGAAAAAAGTGTATTGTAAAGGTATCTATAGACTATTCCATGGGGATATCCCACAGTTTCATTTAACTTAGTTCTGAACTCCTGCAGCAACTGACCTTGGAAAGAAGTTACACTATAAATTATAGTGGAAATTGATCACATTTGCTTCTCTAGAGCCCTAATCTTTCTTAGATCCTAAAAGTGAATGTTGACAGGATGGGGAAGATTCTCAGAAACATCTTCTGTGCAAACAACTCCAGCGTGACCTCAGGAGAAGTAGTAAACCCACATTTACCTGTTTGTAGCAGAGGGAAACAAGGACCACGTTCTGCACTGGTTCACCACCAAAGTTTTGGACCCATTTACAACCAGGTAATTTATCCACAAGTTTCTTGAGGAAGCAGGATCTTGATAAACATATTGAGCTAATACCCAAAATAACTGTTTTGAGCAACATAACTTGCTTTATTTGATGAAGGTAATACCACCAACAGTTTTAGATTTGTGCTGCTTGCCTTTTACCCAAAGACACTACTGCTTGTATTTTAGTCTTTTCTCTTGTGTGCTTGTTATCACTTCACTTGGACATGGTCTGATCTTCATCTTCCACCCAAGCGCCACCCTATCTTGCTGTACCTAGACCACCTTTGATTCTATCCCACTGAAAGCTGTGGATTTCTAAATTCTTTGCTATTCTCTCCATCTGCAATTATTCTTCAAGCTTCAATGCTTTCACTTAGCTAGCTACATGTTCATCTTGGTATGCTATCCAGGAGCACAAACAGTGTGGAATTATTGCAGTATTTACCTGAAGTGTTTAGCAGTACACTGCTGCTCTACACTTAGAATATGTTAACATAGGCACACTTTTTCAGCTCCAGGAACTGCAACACTTATGGATTCCAGAACAGAAGGGGAGACTACATGATAATCTATACAGAACAAGACACATATATGGCATGAAAAAGGAAAACTAACCTACAGCAGAGACAGTAGGTGTCCTGGTTTCATATAGCTATTCTTGGTGAAGTGTATTTTTTGTGTATTGAATTTGTGTATTTGAAAATAAGAATCTTATAAATTGTGAAATTAAGTAAGAAACTCAATACTGCACGTTGGCTGGCAGAGCTAGTATTATGGCTTCAAACTATTCTGACTGCTGGATTACTTTTTGAGATTTTTAAGAATTTCTATTTTGCCTGGATTACTTCTTTGCAATAGGAGCCCATCAGTGTTCTATGCAGCAAGTCACTCATTTGCTTTGGAGAAATATTCAGCTTAGAACTGACAAATATGAAAGGTTCTTGTTACTATCCATCTTGGCCACTATTCCCAAGAGCAGAAGAAGACTGTTTGAACACACTTTCCTGTGTTAAAAAAGTTAATTTGTGAGAATTTAGTTACTATTTTCCATGAAAAAATTAGAAACCCATAGAAGTTAGATTATGTGTATGACTACCTCAGAAGAGAGAACGCCACAAATAGGCAAGGTTTCCTATATTTGGGGTATTTTTTACAAATTTTATTTTATTTGTACATACAAATTTGGTTATTTTATTTTTCTCTTAATAATCAGTGGCTATTTTCTTGCCAAAGTAAGAAAGAGACAAGGAAAACAGAAGAGTTTTAGTGTTTGCACTGAATGTTCTTTGTAGTTCTGAGCAGCAAGGAAACCAAGGAATAGTGTAAGTGAATGCAGAAGTTATGATGTACTTTAAGAGTAAGATTTGAATGGCAAATTCCTCAAATGTCTCACATATTGTCAGAAGTTCATAGGCTTATCTGTGGTCTTTCAGCTGTTACAAGGGGGGCCTCATTTTACAGACAAACATGACAGCAGAAAAAAGACCTGCAAAGACTAATTAAAAATGCATGTAAATTATTTTTATTTTGCAGTGGATCTTACCAATTCCATGTTCTCCTGCTGAAGAGAAGTGTGGTTGATTTGAAGAATTTGAAGATGTTGTGCTTTGGTATCTATTTTATATTCTCTCAAAGGGAAAAGGAGCGGTCTTGTGGAATAAAATAAAGTCTCCTACTTCCTTTGCTGTGATCCTTTCTAAGGTTCCTCTAAAAAATACAGACCTTCTGGTTGAAAACATGAGTGGTAACAGCTATTTACTCCAAAAAACGGAGAAATCAGGTTTAATACTCCCTCCTTACCTTGTATTTTTATTGTCACCGACATCAGTAGTAACCACAATATTAGACATTTGAAACTAACAATAAAAATAATATCTGAAAAAGAAGACTAGGAATGTTAATTAAATATTTTTCAATTAATGAAACTGATATAACATTTACTCCCTTTATTTCTTAAAAATCAGATGGGGTTACCACAAGCTAAGATAAAAATTCTGGAACAACTTAAATAATTGAAAACAAATATGAAATTTTGAAGTTGATAAAGGTAAAGGCAGAGCAACTGCAAAAACTTGCTTCCTTTTCCTTGCTTTTAGTTAGTATTTTTGCATATAAACAGAAGCAGAGCAAAAAATCTTCAGTGCAGTAAGCAGAGTAAGTCACATGCGGTTTTTAAGTGTAGAGAACAGATTATCTTTCTGATTTTTTCCTTAAAAATGCATATTGAAGTGCTACTATTGCTATGTTCGGCTAAATAAATCAATAAAGATGAGCAAATATGTGTTTTGAAAATTGAACTGAATAAAAAAATCAAACTAGGCATTCAGTACTGTTTGGTTATGAAACAATCTCCCTTGAGAAATGATGGAAAAAAGCTCTATCTCTAAGAATGCTAACAGTTTTATTACACAAAGTATTGGAAAATATTTAAAGAATAATTTTGTTCTGACAGCAGTCTGGACGAATGTGCCATTCCCTTTCTGTAGTTTCTATAGTATCTGCCAATAATGCGTTTTAGTTACTTGATCCTAAACTCTCCTTTGAATCAGCCTGAGACTTTGATTAGAGCACATATTTTAATAATCAAGTACGGACTCTGAATATCGGGAGTTGTATGGAAACATGAATAATAAATGTTTAAAATGTACTAAGTTTCTTTCATGCCTATCAAACATGGTTACAATGCATATTTGAACATATTGTGAGATATCCATGTAGCATTTTCCTCCTTTCAGCAAGTGTAATGGGCTAACAATTAAAAACAATATGACATTATACAATCTATTCCTGGCTTTTGAATACTGTAGCAAGTATAATAAAGGAATCAGGAAAATGACTTGAAAAATGACCATCCAATTGGCCAAACACAGTTCCTACAAAGACATAAATGTTATTGTTGCACAGACATCAAACAGGCATGTAGTGAAATATATTTTACTGGGAAAAATTCTCAAGCTTTTTTCTCCACGTTTTTGTGCAGTTAGTACTTCTTTCACCAAAATCAAGCACCAAAAGGTGCTTTTACCTTTTTTCAAAATGCCAATACTTTGTATTTTTGCTTCATTGTGGTATGTGATTAAAAAGGGCAGGATACAGAGGAGATTCCAAATTACCAGCCAGCAGGCATCTAAGCTGGTTAGCGCTAATAACACCTAGGTAGTGGGTTTGATCTCTGCAAAGGCCTTTCACTTAAGACCTGGACTCAACAATTCTTGTGGGTACTTTCCGACTCAGAATATTCTTGGGGAAGTGCTGAAGATTGTTATTCTGCATTCCGAATACTTTTATGTTTCTCTGTTAAGGCATCCTTTATTTCCCTGATGGACTAACAAAATAAATTCTGACATTATTTTCATCCCCTGTCTCTTCCTTCTTTTTACTCTGCCTCCAGATTTTTGAATATTTCCACATTTTTGAATATTTCCAAGTAATCATTTTATTTTTGAATATTTCCAAATAATCATTTTATTTTCAGCTACTACAGTCAATTACACTGGAGAATCAAGATCTGGGTCCTCTCAGAGCCAGGCCCAGCTTCCCTAAATGCCTGTGGCTCCTTCTACTCACATCAGCTATGTCTCTATCAGGCTTTGAGGAGGAATCAATTTTTACAGTTACTTACTTGTTCATCTATTATTAGGTAAATTATTTTATGATGAATACTTGCATTACAAGAAGAATAATTTTGGCACTAGTGACACTGTTTTTTTGAAAGACACCCCATGTTATTCAGTTTGGATGACTGCATGCCAGACACAGATATGAAAATGGCTTTTCCACCTTACTCATTTTAGCCGTTGATTATAATTAATTGGAGCTTCTTAAGGACAAGCATATGTTGTGCAGTAGCAGATGTTCAGTATAAAAATTTGTCTTGGGAAAACACATCCAATCAGTGCTTATTTGTGAAAGGGGACTGATGACAATGAAATAATTAGTGTTCTGTAGACAAATGCTTTAGGACCCTGAGTCCCTGAACTGTGAGGCCACAATGTATTGATCTCAAGATGTGTCTTTACATATTCCTCATCTGCTAATGACAGGGTGAAACAGAAGAACGTGAATTCCACTGAACTCTGACACTGAATGACCTAAGGGCTAGAGGATTTTGTGGGCATATTTGGAAGAGTAAACATACAGAGAACCACAGAATCATAGAATGGTCTGGGTTAGAAGGGACCTTACAGATCATCTAGTTCCAAATCCCCTGTCATGGGCACAGACACCTTCCCAGATTACTCATAGTTCCATCCAACCTGTCCTTAAATGTTTCCACAACTTCTTTGTGTCACCTGCTCCAGTGCCTCACCACCCTCACAGTAAAGAAGTTGTTCTTAATACCTTCTCTAGACCCACTCTCATTTTAAAACCATTTGCCCTTGTCCTATCACTACATGCCTGTGTAAATAGTCTCTCTCCATCTTTCTTGTAAGCTCCCTTAAGGTACTAGAAGGCTGCAATCAGGTCACCCTGAACTTTCTCTTTTCCAGGATTCACAGTCTCAGTTCTCTTTTCCTCAGAGAAGATGTGCTCCATTCCCCTAACCATCTTGGTGGCCTCCCTCTGGACTTGCTCCAACAGGTCCTTTGTCTACTGGGGACCCAATGCTAGACATAGCATTCAGGTGGGGCCTCAGAGTGGAGCAGAGGGGCAGAACCTCTTCCCTCATTCTTCTGGCCATGCTGCTTTGGATGCAGGACATGGTTGTTTTTCTGTGCTGCAAGGGCAGCCAACTCTTGTCCAACTTCCCACCCACCAGCACCCCCAAGTCCCTCTCCAGTGGGCTGTTCTCAATCTGTTCATACCCAAGCTTAAATTGATAATGGGGGCTGCCCCAACTGAGGTGCAGCACTTGGTCTTTTTAAACCTCATGAAATTCCATGGGCTCAATTTTTGAGCTTGTCTGAGTCCCTCTTGATGGCATCTCATCCTTCAGGCTTGTCAGCTGCACCGCTCAGGTTGGTATCATTTGCAAACTTGCTGAGGTGCACTCAAGATCTTTTTCTGTGTTATTAATGAAAACATTGAATAAGGAAGAGGAAAGCCTAGCATTTTGTTAACCAGCTAATCAACATATGACAATAGCACATAAACTGTTGCTAACCACAGTCAAGCAGTGGGGAAGCTGATAGACTGAGTAACTTTGGGAAAACATAAATCTTTACAGGCTAAATGCCATTTTCTTAAACACTGATAAAGTGACTCCTGCAGTTACTATGTTGCTACAAGTAATTTCGCTATAATTTGCTTGTCCTGAAGGCTCAGGTACAACTATAATTCTTGTCTGGAAGAATGTGTCACACCAAGAATTGAGTAAGCTCTGCTGAATTTTCTTCCAGGTTATTTAGAACTCAGGTAGTCATAGTCTGGGGAGGGGTGATTTGTTGGTATTTTTTTCTTTGCTTGATAGCTGTAGGTAATGTCAGAAAAAAAAAGCTTGTGCACACAGCCCATGAAAGGTAGATGTTCCTCAAATGAAATGATAATTCAAAAGTTTGGGATCATTACGGATTATTTTGTTGTTAAGATAAGTAAATAAGTTTATCAGAAGACTGATAATTTATGGTTTGGTGGTAAGATAAATGTAAACATATATAAAAATGGCACATGTCTGAACATCAAGAACTCTCTATTTACATGGAATAACCAACAATTGGAAAAATTGATTAATTTGATTCATGGCTCTGGTTTTTACTTAACTGTATAAGCAGGGAAGAACAAAACACAGTATTGCAAAATTTAGCTGTAAGTCCTCATAGGAGATCATGCAGCAGTATTTCAGCTGTGTAGATAAAAATAATCTAGACAGACGGATATTAATGTTCTTACAGCTGACTCATTTCAAGGAGAGTGAATAATGAAATGGTTTGGCCTAATGGTTTAAAAAGATGAGCTTGACATTGTTAGTTAATTACTGTGTTTGTTAAAAATGAGAGAAAACCTCCCTCTGCTCTCACAGGAGACATCTCAAGTCAAATTTTGATTATATCCATAAAAGGCCAAATTTGTATTGAAAATCTATGGAGAGATGACCAACAAGATTGTTTGGTTTTTTTTCCAAGGATGTTGCTTCAAGTGTTTTTTTTATTTTTATTGAGAGGGTGGTTTCACTGCCCTGGACAAACTCCATGCAAGTTGTGGGAGTGCCCGTCTGCAACCACAGCATCACCCCAAGAGGAGCAGAGTGGCCCTGCTCCAGGCCAAGGAGCACCAGCCCACCGGCAGCACCTGGCTGAGGCAAGTAAGCACCGAGTACAAGTTTGCCCCAGCTGCCTGCATTGCCATCTCCTGCTAAGAGGAAGGTGAAGGACCTCCACAGATTGTATCCCCTGACCAAGTACCAGCTGCCAGAGCATGTAGCTGCATTTGCTGATGGAGCAGCTGCCACTGCTGGAGAGATTGGGGGTTGGAAAGGGGCAGGGGGAAGAAGCTGTTTTTGCTTTTCTCCCTACAGCAATTGACAATGGGGGCCACCATCCAGGGGAGATGTTATTCTGCCATTTTTATTTTCTTCTTGTTCCCAAGGATTGGTGAGATTTCAGCAACTTGGTAGCTAGTGGCTATTACTGTTATTTTTTTGCCTGTTGCTATTTTGATTTTAATAAACTTATTTTTTCACTTATATCTACTTATATTTGTTTATCCTTACTGGTAGAAAGGGATGGGTTAAACTATAGAGAAGGTAACCCAATCTAGTATATCTAGCATAAGCTAAGACACTTGGGGTGCACATTAGTGTAGTACCTCAGAAACTACATCAGGGGTCTATGTTACAGGCACTATGGTAAATGTATTTTCAATATTCTGGTGTCTTTTTCCTCAGATTCCCTGAGATAGTAGTTCTCATATATAGAATGTCTTGATACAGAAGTCAGGCAGATAGAAACTTTCTAACTCAGTTTTGAGTATTAGAAATCTGTCATTCTTTATTGCAGCATGCTGATCACTTGGAGCATGCTTCCTCTAATTGAGTGCCTTCAGCATCTGGTAAAGAGAGTTTTTGTCATATGTGCTGATTACATATTCATCAGCTATTCCTGATTACCCAGTGTATATGTATCACTTTATTTTACATGGTTGTTCCCCGATCACAAATCCTTACATGGTTCTTTGGGGTCCTTTTCAGTGGTCTTCAATGTTTGGTGTATTTTTAGGTGGCTGTTCCTCAACCCCCACTTTTGAGTAAGCACAATATCATTGTTTTGCATAACTTCTACTTTGTCAGCCTTGCAGAGCTGAGCTGGTATCGTGCTTGAGTTTTGCACAACTTCTCCATGTCTAAATTACATCTTTTACCTATTTTTCCAAGGCTGTGCTGTTCTGTTCTAGTTCTACTGTCCTTTCCAATATGAGAAAGGAAAATATTCTTCAAATACAAGAAAATAGGTCTACTTTCTTGTTCTGGAGTTTCAGCTGCTACAATAGACTTATTCTTACCTGTATCCTTCCCAATAAATTGTTGTTGTTGTTGTTTTTGCTTGTTTGTTTTGTTGTTTTTATATAGAAGAGTGAATTATCCATGATGAAGGGTAAAAAGGTGAAGAATCAGAGTTAGTGAGTTTTAGACACCAAAAAATAAACAATTAGTAAAATTGTAATCAACATTAAAAAGTAATCTGTACTTGAAATACATTAGACTCAGTTTGTGCAAATTCCATGCAATGCTGAGGTACTCTTTTAAAGACTGTAAAGTAAAAAAAGAATTATAGATGAAGAAAGCCTTAAGGCAAAGAATTAATGAAAAAAACTACCCTGTTGTGAAACTCAGCAGATTAGCAGCTACAAAATGGATATTATATTTAGAAGTGTTAAAGCTGGCTTGAGTTTTTAAATTTCAGGACGGGAAGTCAGATGTACTCAATAGTGTACATCTGTTAGCAGTTAACTAAAAATAGTCAACACATTGCTGACCTTGAAAATATCCAAGGAAAATAAAAAGAAATTAATATAGTGGGAAGGTAAGTGAAAGTTCTGACCTCAGAACAATTAAATAGAAGTTATTCTATTGGTTGATATGTTTTTTAATGTCCTAGAGCCTCTTGATCCCTAAATGGTTGCAGAAAAGGTAATGTTGAGAGTCCTCAGAGAGAACCCACAATCTAATGAAAACTACTGTTAAACAAGCACTTTTAGCTCCACTTGAAACTGACAACACTCAATGCTTGAATTACATTTTTATTTACTTACTCATTTAAGTCTAATTAATTATCTATTTAGCACTTCAATAAGGAAAAGTTGTCCTCTTCATGTTACTTCTTTCAGGCAGAAGAATGGAAGAGACATCTGGCCCAGCTCCTCTGATTTGGTGCTCTAGGTAGAGCAGGATCAGGGAGAGGTTAGTGGTGTGCAACACTCAGCAAACATCTGAAGCAATTAGAGGGAGAGGGCAAAGGCACTCTGGAGGAAGGAGAGGCAGTTGATTGTACACATATGCAGGCATCAGCTCTAGAGGAAAACATGCACACTTTCATTCAATTACAAAGTGGAGAAGAGACTTGATTGTACACATATGCAGGCATCAGCTCTAGAGGAAAACATGCACACCTTCATTCAATTACAAAGTGGAGAAGAGACTTGAATGCCAGACTGCTGTCCTCATGAATGTAAGCTGGTATTAGCAAAAGTTTGCATAAAGGAAAAAGAACACCAGACCCCAACATTCCTCTCAGTAACATTCATCGGCCTAGGATATAATGAACAAAAGACATTTAAAATTTTATGCAAAGAAGGGGAGGGTGAAAAATGTGTAGTCCAACAAACAACAAGACTTGTATGCATACAGTACAAATGAGCCCTGGTGAATGGTTATGAAACCAACATGAGTTTCCATACTACCATGTAAATCAATGGGATTAGCAGGGAAGTCATTTGCTCATAAGAGTGAAAGTCTGTCCTGCAATATATATACAGCGAGATATATAATAAACCATGTTATGCATGCCTGAATTAATAGGGTTAAATGTGCCTGCATGGATGAGGCATGTATCTAGAGGGAAGAGACATAAAAATTCATTATAATCGCATGTGCTTTTGTGAAAAATGAAAGCAGAAAATCCCACATTATAATAAAGTGAAAGACATCAATTGCATTTATATTGCCTACCTTGAACACTTTAAGAGTCACTGTGTTCAAGTCAAAAAAACCTAGGCTGAATAAGTTTTAACTTAAGCTCTTGGAAGGAAATTAGGGCAGAGTAAACTATGTTCAATTTTTATGCAGTTTAGTCTGAAGTGAGACTCTAGTATGTGCTATTACATTAAAGAGTCTTTGACAGTTTTATATCCCATTTGAAAAATATGCTGACAGCTAGATATCATAGGGGTTTTGCTTTCATATGCAAATCCAAGATTTTGCGCCTGGTTCCCATCAACAATTCAGAAAATTGCAGATGTTTTTTAATTAAAATGTTTTAACAATAAAACCTGAGAAAAACTATCCTGAAGTCTCTTTGATGTAACAGAAGATAATCTAGTGACAATTTTGCTAATGTATTTCAAAGACGCAGCTTTTTTCATTTTCCAATAATTGAGTTTAATGTCAAATCACAGATCTGTTCATTATCAGTCAGGGCTAGAGGCAGCATGACCCAGTTGAGTGTATTTTGAACTGAGGTGTAAATCTGAGATTGGATTGAATGGTCATGTTTTTCAGATAGTCTCAGGCAGTAAATCAGACACTTCACTTAGAAACAGATTTATTTGAATGGTGTTACATGCAGACATCAATAAATAAATTTTTCTTTGTCAGAAGGAATAATTGCTGGCAACCTGAGTTTTAACACGATGTTGGAGCTGGATCACTAAACTAATTTATTTAATCAAGAAAACTTCCTGAGACAGAACAACTGAATTTTGAACATTGGAGCTTTGGGAAAGGTTATGGAGGGATACAAAAAAATATATCTGAAATTAAATTGGCAGCAGACCTAAAATTTTGTCATAGGATATTGGCATACAAGGTTCATGTGTTTCATGTATCCTAAGTTTTATTTGGTTCTGATCCACAATTGCTATCTTTCATGATGCAAAGGGTTCATAAGCTAGTGAAGTGGAAGCAGTCCCACCAGAAATATTTGCCTTGCAGCCTTGTACAAAAGAGTATGTATGAGCAGGGCCAGTGTTGTAAGTGTTTTGCTACAGCTCCTTGCAGCAAAATGTAAAATACAAGGATAGCTCAAGGGATTTTACTGCCTGTGCTGAATTGAGACTATACAACCTTCTCAGTCTTCAGTTATTCAAGCATTTTGATATCTCTACTATTTTCAAATACTTCATAGGTTTTGTAAGGATTCGCAATAAAGCTGCATGCTTTTACCATAGTAACCAAAAATGTCTTCATCTGTGGCATTTTATAAACACGAATTTGCTACACAAAGGAGCACATGGAAAGAATGGGTCTAAGTGAAGTGTCATTGATTCCAATGTTAGCGTTTTGTCTTAGCTTAAGACAATTATATGGGGAAGAGACTCCCAAATGAGCTACCTCCCCTTTACTTTTAACCACTCCTTTTCACCAAAAAAGAGAGATGCATGCAAGAAGATTTTAAGTGAAAAAATAACAGTTCACTAAAAAAAAAGAGTCAGCAACAATGAAGGTAACGTCACTAACCAGTAGACACAAAGGTGCTGAATCCCGGAGGTGCCCTGGGAGTAAGGAAAACAATGTGGCAGAGAAGGCCCTCCTCCCAAGGTGGCAGCTGCCATAATAGACACTGTGGACTGGAAAACAAAGACAGTATGGAAGATAAGCTCCTTGGCTGATGCTTCCCCCAGAACAAAAGACTGGGAAGGCAGGAGCTTACAAAGAAGTTCCAGTGGCAGATGGGAAATGTTGGTGTTGTGTGGGGCAGCTCCACATGCGTATGTGTTTCCCCATTTTCCCAGCTTCCTGGCTGGAGCAGTGCTGCAATTCCAAGTCCCTGCGATGTTGCAGGGGGGACAAATGGGCCCACTGAGCACTGAGAGGATGCAGCACCAGATCAGGTGGTCCAATGTGTGGGTGTGAGGTCAGTGTTAACACTGCCTCCTCCTGCTGCGCTCAGCTGGTGCTGTTGCTGTCGTCCCGGATCACTGCCCCGGTGTGGGGGAAAATCAACAGTTCTGCTAAGCACGGAACAGTGGTGGCCCTGGCCCTCCCAGTCTCAGCTTGGCAGGGCGGCTTGTGGAAAGGAGTTGCAAAATGACCTCTGAAACTGTAATGGATTCTGAAATGCAGCTTCTTGGGCTGCCACTGTGAGATCGGAACCAGGCAACTTCCTCGAAAGATAGAGAGAAAAAAAAGAGGGCTCGAGAATGTCTGCTGCCGATTTTTAGAGAGACACAGTGCACCATTTGTCCATGAACTTGGGGCAAAAGACACAAGTTAGGTGTCAGGTTTAAAAAGAAAGGATGGTAATAACCATGGGAAAACTGGAATAGAGAAGA